>NC_045148.1:21738286-21892934 GCF_008831285.2 Nymphaea colorata
TACAGGTTGGTTTTCGATCTGGATCTAATTTCCTTCAAGGTCGCAGATCGATGTCGAAGGTTGGATGGGAGATTAGATAGTGCTTAGGCTTGAAATATGGATTATACATCCAGATTTGGATTTTACGAACCTGAGTCGAATTGAAAAGCGAGGGGCAGCAATGATGTTGAGAATTGATTCTTGGGCTCGATTTCAAACATTTGAGTCTGAAATATTTTTTTTATCTAGATTTTTGGTTTTTGATCTAATCTAGACCTGTGGGCCATTTTCTGAATCTATTTTCCTTTTTTGGGCCTGATTTTGATTCTCGAGTCTATATGAGTTTTTAACCTTTTTTTTATCTAGGGCACGATTTTGGATCTGGACCTTGGATTTAGATTTGGCCTGGACCTGAGGTTCCACTTTGGATCTGAAACTTTGAATTTGGATCTGAATTTGGATGAAGGCTTAGCTTTAGATCCAGATTGGGATTTAGGGATCTATTTTTTATCTAAAGTTGGGATTTCTCAGGTCATTAGCAATGCAAGCATATACATTGCTCTTCCTCCGTAAGTTTCCAATAAAACAGCCAATCACAGTCCAACGAAAGGGTTGCTTCATCTTTTCCAAAACCCTTGAAGAGATCTTGATTATTGGTGTTCCATTTATCATCTGAATTGAGAGTTGCTCAACATCCACTTCTGAATCTTGAGATGAGAACCACAGATTTCCTCCTACAATCTTCTCATCAAGGATTACCAGGGGGAGATCGATTATCAGAAACCCGAGAAGGTCCGCCCTTTTTGAACACCCTTCTCCCTCCATTCCACTTTCAAAATTCTTGTATATGGATTACCAAATATCATAACTTGTCGAAGTTTGGACCTTCTTTAAGTTAGATGAACTTTTCTGCATTTATTATAGTTTATTCACTCAACTACTAGGTGTCTAAAGCTCGCAAGCTACCTACATTCCATCTTTTTTCTTGTTCTATCAATGCGTATAAATGTCTATCTACATGCTCATGTTCATATGTGCAACCCACTGAATGAGGCTTTTGGTTGTACAAATTGTATCTTTTATTTTTGGTGGATTTATGCTGCTTTTTTTATTACTTAAATGGAAAAAGTGATTGTCTTAAGCACTATGATGTTTGGAGCTTTAGTTTGAATAATTATTTTAACTTTGCTATTATTTTTTATATATGCATGATGGCAATGTCAGCTATGTTTATTTTGAGTGTTAGGGTGTCAAATTGAAGCAGGGGTGATAGTACAGTTCAGGCTCAAGGCAGACAAGATTGGGTAGGAAATTTGGCTCTCTAGCGGATCATAAGTCCACTACACTATCTCAGATGGTTGACGAAACTTTGGATGAGCTTTTATTTGGTAAAGACATTTGGCAATGAATTGGCCAAAAAAATGAATGAGAATGCTGCTATCGCTTTCTACTAACAATATCAGACATGACCTCTAAAGTCTAAACTCCCAAATTCAGGTCTCCCTGTCAGCCCAGTACTGGCTTTGCCATGCACTCCCGATGATGCCTTTTGCTTTTGTGTATTCGAAGGCTTGATCACAAAACTCATACCATGTGAAGGGTAACTTTTTTTTCTATTAATTTTCAAGGGCATTTTTGTCTTCCAATTTACATCATATATCCACCCAAACCGTTCCTTAAAAAAAACATGTGAGGAAAAAATAATATTTAATTAGTAAATTAGACTACATTCAGATTTAAAAAATGACATTTGATCGGATTCATATTTAGATATACATAAATATCTAATCAGATTCAAATTCAGATTTACGTCAAATTTAGTTTTAAATAACAGTCTTACATTCATTGCTCTTACATTTTGAAAATCGTTTGGATTGGGTTCAAAATTCTGTTTTAGATACAGACTTATATAAAAATCAGATTGGGACTGGATTTAGACTTTAAAATCTGATTTGGGATGAAAGGTTTGGGTATGAATTTTTCGCATTCGTATTCGAATCAGAATTCAAATCCAGGTACGTGCCTGGTTCAATTTCATAACCTTTAGCCAATTCCACTGTAATAAGCTAAATTTATCCATGCACAAGAGAACGAAGCAAACCTTCTTTTCACGTTTTTAGTTGTATTTATTTTTTTTTTAATTTAAAAAAATTGTCGGGCCTGCCAGGATGCTGATGGGTTGACTATAATGCTTGGTCCTTGCCCGTTAGGTTGTTGGGCGGTACTACCCGGCTCAACATGTCTGGGGCCTGACAGGCCAGCTACAGTGCCTAGATATGGGTCTGAGGTGGGTCGAGTTTGGGTAGCCGCTCTTTCCAGTGGTCTCTCCTACTCACCAAGAAAATAAGTTTTATTCCAAAATTATTGAATGATAAAACTGGTTAATATTCCTTTGACTAATGGTCTCATTAGGCTAACTTTATGCATTCGATTTCGATCCAAGTTTGCCGGGACATAGCGCTGCTGATTTTTATCTTGCAATCAGACTACGATGGCTAGAACGTCTGTTGGTTCAAAAGAGGATAGGAAATGGTTGATGTACATCGATTCTTTCGTTTAATTTAGGTGTCAAGCAATCTTATGATCATGAACAATTAGCAACGTCCTTTTGTAGATTTTCTTCTTCCGGAAAATTTCACCTTCATTTTTTGTTTAATTCAAATTGTTAGAAGATTCAGGTCTACTGCTCTTTAAAAGAAAGCGATGTCATTTGTCATTTCCACACTCAGTGCCAACCGGACCTTTTCTAACTCGTAGGTCCTGTTATTTACAGATCATCACGTTCTCTTTTTTGCCAGGTTTCTACTCTATCCTTTTTTTTTTCTTCTTAATTGAGTACACTGCATTTAGTGGTACGTCAACTCGACCTGCTGTTCCCTTATGCATTTTTTAATAGATATAAAAATATTTGTATTCTTAATTATTTTTTATATTCTTCCATTCATTTTTCCTTTTTTTTTTTGGTGATTTGCATGTAAATCATGTACATTATTGAATTGGCCGGTTAACTAAATTTGCAGCATACATTGCTGACTCGATTAAGAAGCCGGTTCTTACAACTAGAGATCAGACCATGAGGCAGCCTTGAATTTTTTATTGTTCCAAAAATAAGGTAGGGAATATCTGGGTGCATGTTGTTTGTATTAGAATATATGAGGACAAGTTCTCGGGCTGCGCACAAGTAGAGCTCACACTTGAGCTCGGTCAGCTCCGACTTCAAGTCGGCTCATACCTTGATCGGTACTGGTTCGACTAGTTCAATCTCATTTACCAACTCCCCAAGTGATCTGATTTGTTTTCTTCATTGTGAGTTTGAAAATTACCAAAAAAAAATAAACGGTAAGCTACAAAAAATTTTTATTCTTAATTAATTTTATATCCATCCTTCCATTCATTTTGCCCAAAATTTCAATTTTTGCTCATTTGTATCTAAAATCATTTAGATTATTGGATTGGCCCATTCACCAAATTGGCAGCATTATCTATTTGATTCAAACATCAGTTTTTACAACAAAGGGATTAAGCCATCGGGGCCGTCTTGCATATTTTGCATGAAACATGTGGGAAAAGGGCCCCTCCAACCAAGGGCGGAGCCAAGGCAGGGCCAGCAAGAGCCATGGCTGTACCTCAAAAAAAAGAAATTTTTAAATTTACATGTAAAATTTTAAAAATTTTCACTTGTCCTATATAAAATTTTGAAAAATGATAGTTCGACTAAAATCAAAATTTATAAACTTTAATTTGGTCCCCCTTATGAAAAATTTCTTGCTTGTGCCCCCAACCCTTTTATTGTCTAAAAATTAGAGAGGAAGGAATACACAGGGATACACAAAAAGAAAAAAAAGGTAAGACAAAAGTTTTCTAACAACCTCACCGCTTTTGTTCATAGCAATTTTGTTCAGCCCTCCCACCGACGATCTGGTCGGACCATACTTCTCTTTGTTCTGATAACCTCACCCCTTTCGTTCTTGACAACAAGGAAAAAGAAATCTTTGTTCTTGCAATAAAGATTCGCTGATTGGCTACCAAACTCTCATGCCTCTAAGGAGGAGACACCTATATAATTAGAATGACTTTTCTTGCCATTGCATGATCAACCGCTTATCACTTTTGATCATCGCATCTTTGGTTATTGCTCTTCAGTTCGCCAAAAGTTAGCTAGCTTCAAATGGAGTTGTTGAGCTCGTAGATCTTTAATTTTGAGTAAATGACAAGCACCAAGGCTATCTTAATTAGGAAAATTGGTTTCTGGATCGAGTCAACAATGCTGCCAATTTGGTGAACCGGCCAATCCAATAATCTAAATGATTTAAATGCAAATCAGAAAAAAAGAAAAAAATTGAAAACTAAATATTTCATTCAGAAAAATGAATCGATGAATATAAAAATTAGTATAAGAATTAAAAGCATTTATAACTATTAAGAAATGCATAAGGAAACAGCACGTAGCGCTCCCGGAGTCCCAAGTTGACCACTTAATGGAAACATTTATTGGAATGAATGTCTCGTCTTCTTCAAGCCCATTCATCAACCATGTCCAATTCTTTTCAAAAATAAATGAACAACGTATATTTTAAGCTAACCTGATAAATTCATGGCCCGTCCCAGAATACAGCGTACTCAACACCATGCAGTCGTTGCTTAATTTATGACGTGGGTTGCCAATATACAATTCCTGCTATCATGGAACCACCCTATATTTTGCCCAATCTAGTTATATACGTTATATTGGTGCACTAATTTTCATGTGCTAGCATGGTTAATGACTAAAATACCTTTAGTCCACACTGAAAAAGAATATTTTAGTTAAGAGAAAATTGAAAATAGAAAGAAGTAAAAAGGCTATAAAGGACATTTTTTTAATAAATTAACAAAATGTTTTTCCTCTTTCATTGCGCATGGTGCACTAAATGCACGCAACTTTCTCTCTGAGTTGTTGCACATGTTTTTCTTACTGACGACAAGCACCACTCACAGGTTGCCATAGATGACAACCAAAATTAGTTAGTAAATATGGTCACTACAAATGCAATTTTTTTTATAAAATCCGTTTTGAAAACATGAAAAATAAATTTTAAAAAAATGCCAAAACAAAGAACATGTTTGTTCTCATTTTTCTCTTATTTTCCTGTTTTTTTCATTTCTTGCATTTTTTCATATTCTTTAAATGTAATCATGAACCGTGCCACTGGATTTGGAAATGTCAAGCAATGTGTGCGGGAGGAGGAGTTGAGTCTTCTACATTTTCAGGAAGTAAGTGAGAAATTTTATAAAAGAGAATATATACATAAATTAAAGACCTGTAATTCCTGTTCACGCATGCAGGCATGGCTACCACTCGGTTACCTCAGCCACATGTAATGTACAACCATGTATATATATATATATATATATATATATATATATATATATATATATATATATATATATATATATAGAGAGAGAGAGAGAGAGAGAGAGGTAATAATGTTACATTTGGAAAGCTTAAGAACCTAGGTAAAAGACCTAAATTATTCGACTTTTCAAAGGATTTTAAGAAATCTTCACTATTTTTTTTTGCAAAATATTCACACAACCAACCAATTTATTCACCAAAGTTTTCAAATCTCAAAGACTGATAGAAAAGGTTCTAATGCAAAAAGATCTTATTATCTTAATTCTTCCAAGTTTGAGACAATATTATCTTAATTCTTCCAAGTTTGAGAAAATAAGTGCAACGATCAAGAACACAAGTCCGTCAGAGGAGAAAAATAATAATCAGAAGACATTCTGCAAGAGACAATCCCCGCAACACAGGAAGCCTTGGTACAGGTTGAGTCTTTCACGCTTTTTTCCAGATTTTGATCATCGAAACAATAAGAGATCGAGCGAGCGGCACTTCTAGAATGATAATTTTTCTGTAACTTTCCCTTCAAATTCCGCACAATAGTCACTTCTGAAGTTCCCTTGACAAAGAGGCATACCCAAACAAGTTATTGGGAGATGGGTCTTAGTCCATCTCAAGTAGTCAATAAATCCACTAGAAGTGGGCTCATCTACATAAAAAGAAATAACTGCAGACATCAGATGATTAATAAATAACCCTGCTTTGTGGCCCAAGGAAATGTTCATGTTACATTCCATCTTTTTTCTTGTTCTATTAATGCATATAAATGTGTGTCTACATGTTCATGTTCATGTGTGCAACCCACTGAATGAGGCTTTTGGTTGTACAAATTGTATCTGTTATTTTTGGTGGATTTATGCTGCTTTTTTAAGACTTAAATGGAAAAAGTGGTTGCCTTAAGCACTATGATGTTTGGTGAGCTTTACTTTGAATAATTATTCTAACTTTGCTATTTTTTTTTTATATATGTAGGATGGCAATGTTAACTACGTTTATTTTGAGTGTTCGGAGTGTCAACGTCCTGTGCTACAAAGAGGGGTCACCAATGCACAAATTGGAGCACAACAAGATGATAGTACCTTTAAAGCACTGAAAACAGATCTTGTACCTTAGGGAGACAAGAAATTGGGTAGGAGCATCGGCTCTCTACCGGATCATAGGTCCACTACATTCACCCAGATGGTCAACGAACTTTTGATGAGCTTTTTTACATGGTAAAGGCATTTGAGAATGAATTGGCCAACAAAATGAGTGAGAATGCTGGTATGGCTTTCTACGTTGTTAATTCAGATAGTTGCTTCCTCTCTTGAGAACCAAGCCAGGTTCTTGGTCGAACCAGGTCAAATTCAAGGTTCCATTGTAAGCCGAATTGCCTAAAGGCCCAGTTTACTAAGCTCAAGTGTTCAATCACAAAATAACCTTGACATGTTTTGGATTATTTTCTTAAGCTCTCATTCTTCTCCTGGTCGAAGTTTCATCTTGCATAGTAACACATTCCAAGCACATGAATAAACCCGATAAAGGTAAAAAAATCTTTATCCCTCACACAGTATCCAAGGACACTTTGTTTAAAAATAAGAATCTTAAAATTGTAAAGTTTGCATGAACCCCAAGAACCCAGCAAACTTGCACAAGTCACCCTATTTGTTAATGCTCTTTAAACATTAATTAGATTAATCTTAAAAATGATTCAAGGAATTCACTTTTCCCCTATTCACACTGAAGGCAATAACAGCGAGATATGGGTCACAGATTGCAATGCTTCCACGATTTCAATATGAAATAGCATCCTTGAACTTCGTACTGTTACAGAAAATAATTTTATAGATATGGCCATCGGCATGTTTATGGGATTGGCTTCATGCATTTTTTTCATGCTTGAAAATACCAAAGAAATAGACCTGGAGTCTTGTAGAACATGAACGTAACAAATAAAATTTAGATCTGAATGCAAAAACTAAGATCAAGATAAGAGATATTCTTGTTTTTAATTTCAAACAGAGATCTCATAAAGATACAAGATACCATCTACCATGTTATGAAAATTCACTATCCAAAGTCCAAGGCTTGAGATCAAAATTCAATATCCAAAATTGGAGATACAAAATCCATAATCTAATGCTTCAGATCCAAAATATGATACCCAAAATCTATAATCCAAAATCTAAGATCTATAATCCAAGATCTGATATCCAATACCTAGGATCCAGGATCCAAAATCTAAAGTATGAAATCCAAAATCTGATATCCAAAATCCATAATCTAACATTTATCTCAGGCTTGTTTTCGGATCTTGACTTGGGATTTTGGATTGGGTTTAGATCTAGATTTGTCATGAATTATCATCCCAGATTGAGGTAGGGCTTGGGTTGGAAGTTTAGATTTAAATTCAGATGAGTTCGAAAGTATAGTCAACAACCAAATTAGAGGGTAATTGGATCAGAACTGCGATAAATTGAAGTATTTGAGACCCAAAATTGTTGAAAATAATTGTGAAAATACTAGATATATACGAAACTTGAAAATTTTGGGGTAATTACAAGGTTCTGCCAATTTATTTCGGATCCTATGGAATCTCAATGGGAAGCTGTCAAGAGAATATTAGGATTCTTAAAAGCTACCATTCACTATGGTCTAATCTTCAAAGTTCAAACCATCCAAGAACAAAGAAGTTCATATATTATATGGCGATGCGAACGGAGCTGAATGCCCAAATGATCGATCGATGGTCAACATTTATGCAGCCTTCTTGCGACCAAATCTTGTTGCGGAAAGTTCAAAAAAACAGCAAGTTGTTTCTCAATGTAGCATAGAGGCCGATCGAATGTCATGCAGTGGCCAACATAGCAGAAGATGCAACGTGGTAGACATATTTATAGTTGAACTTGGAATAAGAACAAAAAAACATAGCAGCCATTCCAACTTTTTCATAATAGAAGGCAGCACATTGAAGTGGATGTTCATTTTGTTAAGGACAAAGTTGCTCAAGGCACTATTGTTGTGAGACGAACATCATCCAAAGAACAGATTGCACATGGGCTTACAAAAACCATTAAGCTCTCATGACTCTCATGTTAATCAAAGCAAGCTTAACATAGGAGCATCTAGGGGCTTATCCAAAAAATTTTCTTGAGGGGGGTCTGAATTAAAGTTTCTAAATTTTGACTGGGACCAAAATACCATTTTCCAAAATTTTTATATAGAACAAGTGAATTTTTTTTTAAATTTACATAATAATTTTTTTTTTCAAAAAAATTGAAGTAGGGCAATGGCCCATGCAGGCCCCCCTTGTCTCTGCACCTAGGAGCATCCTTATGGGTCCAGCACCTAAGGGTTTCGTACCTTTTTCTTAGACAAAAATACCAAACTCGCTGCCCCAGTGACTGCCATTTGAGAGAGAAAGTTGTGTGCACAGTGCGCACGTTACATGGTAAACGATGGAAGGACGTTTTGGTCATTTGTTAAAAAAAGAAATGTGAACTATAGTCTTTTTACTTTTTTCATTTCCATTTTTGTCTTTACAAAAGTTTTTTTCAGTGTGAATTAAGGGTATTTTAGTCATCATCAACCATACTTGCACATGAAAATTTGTGCACCAGTATGGCGCATATAACCAGTCAGCTATTTGATGCTTTCCTTCTCAGTTTAGATGGTATTATTTGTTCACTGCATGAAGTATTGTAGCATTTCTTGGACAATCCATGGCAAGATGTATCTTCTTCTGTGACATACGGGATATTCAATTACTCCATAGCAGGACGCCACCACAGTATTATGGATGCTTGATGATTTGAGCCAACTCTGGTTCACTCTTGATGTCTCTTAGTTAAACTCAGATCGAGCTCAACTCATCTAAAAAATGAGCCGTGTCTGGGTTAAAGTTAAGTAAACGAGTAGAGTTCAAGCTTGGCAAGCTCCATTTACATAAACTTGAGTAAGATCAAGACCAATAAGATAAGGTGTAAAAGATAATTTTCAATATCGTCACGACAATAAACAGCAACATCGGATTTCCCCCTTGCTAGCAAGTTCCAACTCTCAAATTCTAATCTGGCTGTTCCTACTCATGTTCAAATTGAATTTTCTTTTTTTTTAAAAAAATATTGTCCGGCTAAGCTCCAGCCCAATTTTTGCCTGAGTTTAGTATCTGCAGTTTGAGTTCGAGCTAGTCCACTCATGCTTTTCTTGAGCATTCGAGCCAAGTTCAATCTTGGCTTTTGAGACGAACAAATTAGAGCTGGCTCACCTTGGCTCGAACCTGCCATTCTTGGCAGTGCCTTTGTTTTGAAAGGAAAAAAGTTGTTAAAAGTGACTTGTTTAAAGCGTCTTCAAGTTTGAATCTAATTAATGTTTAAAGACCCCTAACAAACAGGGTCACGAGTGGAAGTTGCTTGGTTCGGAGGGTTTGTGCGAGCTTTACAATTTAAAAAATTAAGATTCTCTTCTTTTTAAACGTGGTGTACTTATATGGAAGAAGGTGTAACTTGGATATTAATTTTTTAACTTTTATGAAGTGTATTTATGTGCTTGTAATGTGTTTGTCTCCAGTTTATATTTGCGCTCAAAATTTGACTGTATAGCATCATTTAGAATATATAATTAAGTACTTAGCCTTAGAGTCAGTGTTTCTACAATGTGTTTTAAAATCTTTATTTTCGTCGTGACTTTTTTTCTGGTCGAATTATAGTAATTACTTTTCATACTTAATTTAGATTATTAAGCTTACAAATAGGACACATGATTTCAAAATTTATTGCACAATTTAATATAGCACCACTTCTTCTAGTTCAAAAATGCAGTTAGTATTTTTGTATGTGCCAATTGTGGCTGTGCATGATTAAATTTAGACTAGGAGAAGGTTGAGCTTGAGGGGCTATTCGGTAAAAGTAACACCACGTTGTTGTTTCACTAACTTGCCCAATTGCTGCATGAATATACTACATTTTTTCAAGCAGATTTATGGGATAATAACAATGTATCATTGTTGAATACTAAAAAAAAGAATCCAAAACATGTCAAGGGCTTTTAGTGGTTGAAGGGACAGCACAATAGACTTCAAAATTAAAGAGAAGACTTCCAATTGGGCTCTGATCCAGTGGTGGAGTAATGTTGTAGCTGGTGTGGGCACACCGGCCCGTCAAATTTACTTTATTTGCTTATGAGTTCCCCTTAAAGATTGAAATTTAAACTTAAAGTGTTCTTTAAAGGTTGAAGTTTAAAGTCAAAAAATTTCTGACTCCACCACCGCTCTGATTCAGCACCTTGATATGGAGTGCTAACTTGTGTTTTTTTTTTTTTTTTTTTACTTCTATGTTTTGGGTGATGTTGTTTCGACTACAGGTCCTGCTAAATGAAGGAAATTAGACAGTCATGCTGTCTTAACTGCATGGGTTGATATTCCATCTTTTTGTGAAAACAGAAGCCTCCCCATTCATTTTTGTGCTTGAGGGTAATGCTCTCAAGAAATGGATCTGCTGGAGGGTAGGCCTCCGACCTGTTATTAAAAGAAACCTCAAGGTAATGCTCTTGCTATTTTTCACCTTGCATGTCGATACATCCTTTTTTTCGTACAAAGCGTTGATGCTATGGCAGGAGGTCACAGTAGTCTTCATAAGGATGTGATCAATCCCCGAGGCTATGTTTCAGGGTTGGCTTGGATTATGATTCATTCCTTATTCTTTTGTATACTCTTTTCTGCTTCTTCCTCTAATCTGATTGAAGGTACCATCCCATTGCCCTTAGCCAACTTGACCAAGTTAATTTCCTTAGATTTGAGATTCAACAAAATAAATGGGCTCATTCCACCAAATATAGGATCAATGAACAGGTTACAGGAGTTAGGTCTTTCTGGCAATGCAGTAGAAAGTTCAATTCCAGACTCACTTTACCAGTTGGTTCGCATGTCTAATCTCTATTTGGAGATGAATGCACTCAGTGGGCCAATCTCGACCTCTATAAACAATCCCACGAATCTGCGAGAGTTGTATTTAAATTCAAACAATTTCTCATCAGGGATCCCTCTTGCCCTTTGTGAGTTGAAGAATTTGATATGGCTTTACTTGCAAGACAACTTTTTCACTGGTGAGCTGCCTTCAGATGTGGGAAATTTGGTTGTGGTGGACAAAATGGATTTCTTTGTGAATCAATTGAGCAGAGAGCTGCCTGTGTCCTTATCAAGGCTCCAAATGCTAGAATATTTGTATCTTTCCAAAAACTCATTTGATGGTAACATTGCTGAACAACTTGATCACATACTAAATCTTGACACTGTTTACCTTTCCCATAACAAGCTTTCCGGTGAGATACCAAAATCATTAGAGAAACTTCAACACATCCAGGTCTTCGACTTGTCCTTCAATCTATTGAAAGGAGAGATTCCAAGTGGTGGAAAGTTTTCAAACCTTTCTGCTGAATCGTTCCTAGGGTACTATGCACCATGTGGAGCTCCCAAATTCCATGTGCCAGTATGTTCAGATGGAGCAAAGAAGCACAATAAATGTCAACATGTTCAGAGTTGATATTTTTTTAGCAAGTGGGGTTTCACACTTGTACTAATTGTTTGGATTCTCATTGTTGTTGCAAAATATAGAAAGAGGGGGTTTGAGAAACATGATCAGGAGGTTGAAAGATTTCATGGAATTACCATCCCAGTGATCACATACAGAATGTTATCTCAAGCGACAAACAACTTCAGTGATGCAAATTTTTTAGGGAGTGGAAGCTTTGGTTCAGTGTATAAGGGAACTTTAATGGATGGAACAACGGTGGCTGTTAAGGTCATAAACATGTTATCTGATGGTGCATCAAAAAGTTTTGACATTAAATGCAATGTGATGTGCCAAATTAGACACTGAATCCTTCTTAGAGTCATCAATGATTGGATATCATGATCGAATCTCTTGAATCTCTTCCAAAGATTGGATAGCATGATTGATGTTGCTTGTGCTCTAGAATATCTTCACCATGGTTGCTGGGAGACTATAGTTCATTGTGATCTAAAGCCAAGTAATGTGCTTCTAGATGAGAACATGACAGCACATGTTGGTGACTTTGGCATTGCGAAGATGCTAGTTGGTCACAAATTTCAAATCTTACAAGCACCCTTGGAACCACCAGATACATTGTGCCAGGTACCAACTCTTAGTCCTGTCACAAATTCTTTGCTTTTCACTGTTATAGGCAAGTGTTATTGCTTGAACTGTTTCTTAGACAACTTTGTCCAGCTTACCATGGAGAGGAAATTTTATCACCATCCATAATATCCAAATATCATGCCTTAATTTTGGCTTTCCTACCTGTTGAGAACTAACTACTTGGAATTTTTTATGAAAAGAGAAATACCAGATTAATAAGTGAAAGAGGATGAACACTAGCAATTTTGCATTTAAATACAAGTCTGAATCCAACTAAGATAGTGATTGAACCAAATTATTAATAGAGATGTGCATGCACACAAACACAACACAAATGCCAGCAAGTTTCCCTTTTAAATATGTTTCTTTCTTTAGTAAATTTTCACTTCCTCCTTGTAAATGCATGGAAATAAAAAATGTAGTTATATGTAAACCATTAAATAAAAAAAATAATTAGTCCTAATTTTTTGCATGGCTTTCTTTATTTCTGAAACCATCTCATTAACGACAATGTGCATTGTCTACCTAATATTGCCATGATCATGTCTGGCCTTGTTGAGTGGATGAATTAGAATTTGGGGCCGCTGGAAAGGTGTCGACCAAAGCAGATGTCTACAGCTATGGGATTCTTCTGCTTGAGGTGTTTACCACAAGAAATCCTACCGATGAACGTCTTGATGGGGACTTTACTTTGAGGCAGTGGGTGGCTGAAGCATTTCCGCTTGCAATTTGACATGTCATAGATGGTCATCTTCTGAAGCAAAATAACCATGAAATGGTTTCAGATCATGTCGCAGAAGGCCGTCTTCTGGAGCAAAATGACTGAGAAACTCTTTGAAATGAAATGCTTGTCATGATCATGGAGACAGGGTGTCCTGTTCAAGGAAATCACCAACTGAGAGAATGGACATGAAGGAGGTGGTCGCCAGGCTAAAAACGATACGACGGAAGGCTTCCCCTGTGGAAGAATGGAAAAAATAAACCAATCCTTTACATTTATTTGGAAAACAAGGGATCTGCTTTTGCTTCTGACTTTTTATTGCGTTTCCCAACACCCTGCTAGAAACACTTTCTTTCAACAAAATGCGAGTAAAACAGTAAATGGTCTTCCACTAGCTGCTATGAAAACAAATCGGTTGGGTCTTTATCTCCTATCCTAATTTAAAAAAAAGTTCAGATCCGACATTCATATGTACACGTATCAATTAACATTTTATTGGATCCCACTGGAACATTGGACTCCCATTCTCATTCAGTTATGAAAGCGCATTACCAATCTAAACCTGTTTGCTCCAAATTTCTGCACCAAAAAATGGGTCCAAAATCAGGTCATGTGGTAGTTGAACTTAGTAAATCCATTTACATACCTAATGAAAGTGCATTCGCAGAACCAAATTAATGATACTTCATGACGTTGGTCAGGTCAACAAAGACATTTGGATCCAAGTCCAATCAGATCGAGTCCGAGACCCAGAATGAAGAATTCTTAGTACCACCAGAAAGCATCTGACAACTCAGAACAGTACGCCCAACTTTTTTATTAGAAAAACTACGCAGTTGTTCCTTGGTAAACTAATATATATATATATATATATATAATTAGTACCCTTTCAACGAACATTTACGCTCGCCTATGTTTTCTCGCCTAATAATTCTATAATTAAGTTAAAGCAACATCAATTTTAATCTTTTATGATTTCATGCATTAATAACAGGGCATACCTGGTGGGGACATAGTTAACCAAATATGTATGTTATTTGGTGTTGTCACAGTGGCCGATAATGGAAATTAATGAGCTAATTGATTTGTTTATAGGGAAAGTACTTTTAGTCTTTCCATCTTAATAATTATACGTAAGCTATTATTAACTAACAGAAGTTTACTCTTAATCAACAGTGCAAATATCTTGTATTTCTTCTCATCCCCATATGTTTACATAAATCTTCAAATGTGCCCATCAACTTATTTGAAAAAATAAGTGTCTTGACGGTTTAAATTAACATAAAACCACAATGGTATACACCTTGCTATCTCACTTTAAACTATAATAAAAACAAAAAAAATCATCTAACTACAAGAAGGTTCAAGGTATTGCCAGAACGCTATAGGGAGAACCGATGGAAGATGACATCCATACTCAATCGATGTCAAATATGGTGCTTGCAGAATCTGTGTGCACATAGCATTGGAAGAGGAAGAAATTGTTCTTCAAGAAATCAACTGTATGAGTAATTTTAAAATTTCCTCCCATTGCGAAGCCAATATATACTCATATGACAAGTCGGTGTAGAGTTAATCATGTGGTGGTTTCTTCTCAAGAGGCTGCGGCAAAGAAAGATGGGTGGAAGTAAATGATGGTTATCATTATGTCAGGAGAGCTAAGAAGTGGCCCGGAGGGAATAAGAAAAAAAATGAGGAGTTAATAAAGGAGAAACCCAGATCAAAAGCAGAACCATAATTTGGGGATAACAAGTTTCGGTGTCTCCGTGGGCAGATGGAAGTCGAAAAGGAACATTAGACCCAGAAAGATTGGAATGAATTGATTTACAGGAGACCAGCAATTGCAGAGTAACTTGAAGTGCAACCAGCTGGTGGGTAACGAGAAGATGGAGCAGGAGATGGAGAAACAATTGATAACAAAAAGAATCAAAGGGGAGAACCGTGAGTCCTCATCAGGTTTGATTGTTTCTCCTCCATTAAAAAATAAATTTCAGGATTCTTGCTGTTTGGATGGAATGAAAACTAGCAAACAAATGACTGGTTTGGAGTGTGAGGTTATGGTGGATGAGTCACCACCAGGTTTGTCCAGGAGAGAAAATGGAAGAACAGCTGGTAAGAAAGGGAAGGCGATTGATGATGCTTGCACATGGGGGAACATGAGTCCAGAGTAATGTGTCCACTACACCAAATATATCCTATGAAGGCACTTTATTACGGACACATCCAACACTATGTGTCCGGTTTGGCCCTTCATTACGAACAACCACAACGCCTTTCCAGTACAAACAATAACGACTCTCGGTCCACCCAATGGAAGCATTTATTGGAAGTGATTTCTCGCCCCAATCCAGCCGATTCTGACTGATTCCAGTAACGTCGATCACCTGATCGGTGGTATTGGACATAGCTGAGTTCTAAATGTCCAATAAGCCCATGCACTAAATGCAGTGTACTCAATTAAGAAACAAAAAAAGGATAGAGTAGAAAACCTGGCAAAAAGAGCACATGATATTGGAAATATGTTGTTACGATAAGGGCTTCTAAGAACATAATTGTTGATTTATCTTCCGTGCCAAGCAAGGCGGTGATGTAGAAATAAGAAGTTCTACCAATTAGAAAAGGTCCCATTGGCACTGAGTGTGGAAATAACAAATGATATCACTTTCTTTTAAAGAGCAGTAGACTTGAGTCTTCCAACAATTTAAATTAAACAAAAAATGAAGGCGAAATTTCTTGGAAGAAGAGAATCTACTAAAGAACGTTGCTAATTGTTCATGATCATAAGATTGCTTGGCACCGATAGTAGTATGTAGAATCAATTTATATCAACATTTCCTGTCCTATCTGAATTTGAATCTGATCAGATATTTATGTATATATGAATCTGATTGAATGTCCTTTTTTAAATCTGAATATGATCCAATTTCTTAATTAAATATTGTTTTTTTCTCATCTGTTTTTTTTTAACAGTTTGGGTGGATATCTGATTTAAATTGGAAGATACCCTTGAAAATTAGTAAAAAAAAAAAAGTTACCCCTCACATGGTATGAATTTAGAGGGAGCAAAATGCCTCATTGGGAGTGCAGGGCAAAGCCAATATTGGGCAATTAATGTACACTTACCAGTTGGCAATTAAAAAAACAAATCAATTTGGCTTGTGTAAAAAATTTCTAATAACAAATGGCCTATGTGATTTATATGCAAATAAAAAAAATTAAAATTTAATTTTTTGGAAAAAGGAATTGAGGAATATAAAAACTAATTAAGAATAGAAAACTCGTCCACTGTACCCAACTTTGATGGGGCAATTTCAAAAGAAAAATGGAGTCAAAATGTGGCAAAAAGAGAACAAGATATTGAAATTGTATAAGTTGTTACGGTGAGGGCTGCTAAGAAAGAGACTTGTTGATGTAGTCTTCTGTGCCAAGGCGCTGTTGTAGAAATATGAAGAGCTACAAATAGAAAAAGTCCATTGATGTGATCTTAAAGTGAATTGTCTTCACGTTCCACTTGACATTGACATTATTTAGGTTTGAGTCGCTAAGTCTTGCCCCATTGACCACGCAAATGTCCGGTGCATAGTTCTTCCAGGTGCCATCCGGCCAAACATCATTCTTTGGGGTGCCAACTGTTGGCTTGTCGGCTGTCTATATGGCTGTGTGGGAGTGGGTTAAGTGGGGTCAAGCTCAATCCTTTTCTTGACTTTCAAGTCAAGTTTCACTGTAGTCTCCATGACTCATGAGTCGTCATTTACCACTCAAGTTTATGGCTGCACGAGTCAAGCCAGCTTAAAAACCACTCATAAACTTGAGCTCGAGTTCAAGTGTATAATAGAAATGTTAAAGCAGTTGAGTTTGAGTTGTAAGAACTCTAGATAGCTCAACTATAAACGAACGAGTTAAAAAAAAAGGAAACATGCTTCACATAAACGAGTTAAATGAGTTGAGTTTGAGCTCAATGTTGTATTGTCGAGTCCGGCTCAAGCTTGTTTTATTGAGCTTAACTTGAGTTTTCTGAGTCCACTCAAGCTTGAGCTGGCTCAACTCGAGCTCATCTCCTCATGTGCAACCCTATTCAAGACCCTGGTCAATTTAAAAACCATTCACCAGCGTTCATAGTGGTGAAGCTAAGATTTTTTAGGTTCAAAATTTACTTTAATATTTTAAAAAATGTTTCATAAATTTCTCATCATTATTGTTTATCAGATCATCAAATCATTTTTTTAGATAATAACATTTATTTTTTGAAACTCCGGCTGATCCATTTCTGCCTATTTATTGTTTTTCTTATTTAAAAAATTAATCAGAAAAATTTTTAAAAAATTAAAAAATATAATTTTTTTAACCTAGGGTAATCTCAGTGTAATATTATTGACAACCTTTGCGATTGATTGAGGGGGCAGTAGACTTGACTCTTCGAACAAATTGAATTAAACAAAAGAAGGCGAATTTTTTCTGGAAGGGAATCTGTAAAAGGACTTTAATTGATAGTTGTTCATGGTGATAACATTGCCAAGCACCCCGGTTAAATGCTAGTAGTATGTAGAATCGATGTACATCAACCATTTCCTATCCTGTTTAGAACCAATAGACGTTCAAGGCAGCTACCCGTCATAGTCTGATTGGGACATTGTAAAGATCAGCCAGAGTGGATGATTCTTTGGTATATTTATCTTATTTTTTTCTAAAAAATTTACCATATTTTCTTTTTTTTCACACCCACTGTATTATATGATGGAAAAACCTTTCCATTTAAAAAGTGGAAACTGTATCTGCAAATTTGATTTGTCATTGAATAGGGTTGGGAAGTAGTAAAGGGAAATGAGACTTAAGGGCTATGAAGAAAATTTCTCATTGATGTGACAACAGTCAGTCCTGGAGTGTTTGTTTACACTGGATGTTCTAAAAACAAAATTTAAACTTAGTCGTGTGTTTGTTTGCGACAATGTACTTCTGTGACAACATATTGTATTTTCGGAACTCCAACCATTTTGGTGTTTGATTGCACCCTCAAATGCTGGATACAAAGTGTCTCAAAGGTGCATTTTGGAACCATTCATCCATGAAAGCTATAATAGACTACAAAATGTGATCAGATTTGAGCTTTCACTACATGTCCTAAAAATTGACCTGCCAAATTCTGCATATATTAAAGACATTCTTAATGACTTCCGTTAAATCTTCGTTCCTTTCTTCGACTGTTTAAATTCACATGCTTTGACCAAGGTTGATCGGTTTATTACTAAGCCAATTAATAAGTGAAACAGGATTTGTCAAAAAGAACTAGCATTTCTCCTGTTAACAGCCTCTGCCAGGAGTTCATTTTATTTTTCTAATATTTATGATCTGCTTTTTTTTTTACATGCGTAATCTCTTCTCTCTCTCTCTCTCTCTCTCTCTCTCTATACACACACACACATACATGCATAGATATATATATCTGATAAGAGTTTTTAAATTTTGATTGTCCAGTAGGGATTAATCTCTCTCTCTCTCTCTCTCTATTGCATGACACTTGCAGGCCAGTAGGGATTAATTTGAGCGGTCTGTATCTTTTGTTATTTATTGTCTTTCTGGAGTTCTGAAATTGGAGTTGGGAGTATGGATGTTAATGGATCAGATTCAAATAGGATACATCCTGAATTACATTTGTTTTTTCGGATTTTCACATATCCATATTCAAATTCTGATTCGAATACAAACAATGAATAAAAAATCCAATATCACAATCTGAATTTGGACATTGAATCAAATCTGGCTGATCTTCAAAATGTAGGAGCATTTGAATACAAGATTTTATTTAAAATTAAATCCGATCTGGATTTCAATCTCAATCCGAATCCAGTTGGATATATATGTACATCCAAATCCAAATCATAATCCAGTCAGATGTTGTTTCTTAAACCCGAATCCGATCCAATTTCTTAATTGGATGTTAAATTTTTTCCATATTTGATATTTTTTGAATTGGTTTGATTGGATATCCAATTAAAATCAGATATGTTGACAACCCTAATTTGGGAGGAATTGACTCTAAAGTTCTCATTGTTGGATTTTCACACGATAGAGTAGAAACCTGGCAAAAAGGGCACATGATATTGGAAATATGTTGTTATGGTAAGGGCTGCTAAAAAAAATACTTGTTGATGTAATATTCCGTGCCAAGCAAGGTGGTGATGTGGAGTGCAGATTTCAAGGCTTTAGTTCTCCAATACATGCTCCTTGGGAGACTAGAAGTCTGTCTACATTCACGTGGCCATCACTTGAATCTCTTCCAAAGATTGGATATCATGATTGATGTTGCTTGTGCTCTAGAATATCCTCGCCATGGTTGCTAGGAGACTATGTTCATTGTGATCTAAAGCCAAGTAATGTGCTTCTAGATGAGAACATGACAGCACATGTTGGTGGCTTTGGCATTGCAAAGATGCTGGTTGGTTACAAATCTTTAACTCTTACATGCACCCTTGGAACCACCGGATACATTGCGCCAGGTACCAACTCTTTGTCCTATCATAATTTCTATGCTTGAACTGCTTCTTAGACAACTTGGTTCTGCTTACCATAGAGAGGAAGTTCTATCAACATCCATAATTTCCAAATATCAAGCTTTAATTTTAGATTACCAACCCGTTGGCAACTGATTACTTGGATTTTGTTATGAAAAAAAGAAAAATCAGATTAATAAGTGAAATTAATGGGGATGATGACTATGCAATTTTGCATTTGAATATGAGTCTGAATCCAAATAAGATGGTGAACATTAAACCTAATTCACACATACACTTTTGCCAGCAAGTTTCCCTTTTGAGTATGTTTCTTTCTTTAGTAAAATTTCACTTCCTCCTTATAAATGCATGGAAACAAAAAATAGAGTTTCATGTACACCACAAATCAAAATGAAATAATTAGTCCTAATTTTTTGCTCTGCTTTCTTTATTTTTGAAACCATCTCATTAATGAAAATGTGCATTACCTACTAATGTTGCCATGATCATGTCTGACCTTGTTGAGTGGATGAATTAGAATTCAGGGCCGTTGGAAAGGCGTCGACCAAAGCCTACCGATGAACGTTTCAATGGGGAGTTTACTTTGAGGCAGTGGGTGGCTGAAGCGTTTCCGCTTGCAATTTCTGATGTCATCGATGATCATCTTCTGAAGCAAAATAACTGTGAAACGAATTCAGATCATGTTGCCAAATGCCATCTTCTGAAGCAAAATAACAGCGAAACTGTTCTAAATGAGCTGCTTGTCATGATCATGGAGACGGGGTTGTCATGTTCAAGGAAAGCACCAATTGAGAGAATGGACATGAAGGGGGTGGTCGCTAGGCTTAAAACAATACGACGGAAGGCTTCCCCTTTGGAAGAATGACAAACATAAACCAATCCTTTACATTTATTTGGAAAACAAGGGGTCTGCTTTTGCTTCTGACTTATTGCGTTTCCCAACACAATGTTTACGACTACGATTTGGACAAGTCACACAGCTTGGAGCTGAGCCTGTCAACCTCAGGTTTAAGTGATTAAAACGAGTAATTATTCCATTCCTCAAAGCCACAAGCCCCAGATTACCATGTGATTGGAACAATTTCTAGCTCTCTTTGAAAACTGGCACCTCAAATTGTTCGGCACATTTTGATGGGGAGCTCTTGTCTTACGAAACTTTCCCACAACAAATTTGAACTCTGGCTCTTCTCAGGTAATTTGCAAGTAAAACAGCAAATGTTCTTCCACTAGTTGTTACAAAAACAAACCGGTTGGGTCTGTATCTCCTATTCTAATTTGAAAACAAATTCAGATCCGACATTCATATGTATATGTATAAATTGGGATCCTTCTTTGATCCCACTTGAATATTGGATCCGCATTCTTATTCAGTTATGAAATTGCATGACCAATCTAAATCAGTCTGCTCCAAAATCAGGTGATGAAGTGGCAGGTGCGCTTAGTCAATACATTGACATGCCTAATCAAAGTGGATTTGCAAAACCAAACACATGCAAAGAACCTGATACTAAGAGCTTACGACGTATGTAAGTTCAACAAAGGGATTTGGGTCAAAGTCCAACCGGATCGAGTCCGGTCTCCAGAATGGAGAATTCCTAGTACCACCAGGAAGCATCTCACATCTCACAAAAATGCACACAGTTATTCTATGATAAACTAAATGATATATAAAATCATTACCCACTAAAAGCACATTTATGCTTGCCTATGTTTTCGTGCCTAACAATTCTAGAATTAACAAAAAAAAAAAAAAAAGAAACAGGCGCCCAAAGAATGTGCCTGCATCAAACGGCTGCCCAACTTTTTAAACACTTTTGGAGGTAAACAAATCTCAAACAACCACATTCTCAACAAATTTATTAAAATAATAGCAAAAAGGAATAAAGTGACTTTTTTGAAGAACTTTTTTAATGTAACAAAAAAAAGAAAAAAAGAAAGGGATAGCGTTGCCAGCCATCTGCCGTCACAGAAGGCTTCCACTTTTGAATAATGACAAAAATAAACAAATTTTTTTAATTTTTCTAAAATAAGTAGGATTGTTTAAATACTTTTGCTTCCGGCTCATTTCTTTTCCCAATGTCTTCTCAGAAAAACTTTCTTTGTTTCATAACAAAATAAACCCCTGAGACCAATGACGCCATCCCATCTCTTGGGCATCATTGTGCTGCTTTTGAATCTGCTAAGAAGAACTCTTATAGCAAAACCAAAAGACCACCACCCAAATATGGAACCATTTCTCAATGTCCACAAGCTCCAGCATGCTGCTACGTTATGCAATTTTGGGTGTACTCTTGGAGAAGCTGAAGTAATATTTTGCAACCTTCTCATTAAGAACATCATGAACAGTCATCGACGGACCAAAATACAAAAAATAAAAATGTAAAATATTAGAAAAGTGAGAAAATCTGCAAGGATGGATGGCAATGGATCCGATTCAAATAAAATATATTCTTGACTGTTACACTCAGATTCAAGTTTAGATACGAATTAAAACAAATTATATCCAAATTTGAATCCAAAATCAGATTCCACAATCTGAATCTGATTTTTTTCCTCATCCAAAACTGAATCCAAAGACGGATTTGATAATTTGAATCTGATCTAAATCCATCTTTTTCATCCTAATCTGAATCTGAAATCAGATGTCACAATCAGAATCCAACCCGAATCCTATTTTTATATTCATGTATGAATTTGAATCTGAATCCATATTTTGAACTGAATCTGGCTGGGGACAAATCCATTTGTGTGTGTCAAGTGGATAGAACTGTAAAGCGAGTCGGTTCTTGGAGTGTTTGTTTACACCGGATGTTCGAAAAACAAAATTTAGACTTGGTCGCCTGTTTGTTTGGGGAGATGCAATTGTTTTTTCTGAACTTCATCCATTCCATTTATTATTTGTTTGGGTGGGATTGGGTGTCTATAGCACCCTATCTAGGACAAGGTATTAGTGTACTAAGAACTTTTGTCCGATCCATATTGGTATGTGAAACATTGGATAAAACGGAAAAAAATAAGAGAGTTGAGTGTCACAGATTTGGACAAAAGTGTGTCAATGGTGCATTTTGGGACCCTTCATCCATGAAAGCTATAATAGACTACCAAATTAAAGAAAAGACTTCCAATTGGACTCTGATCCAGTGGCAGAGTGATGTTGTAGCTGGTGTGGGCACCCCGATCCGGCCCGTTAATTCTTAAAAAAATATTTTTAAATTATTTTCTAATTTAATAATATGTATTTTATTATTAAAAATATATTTTATATTATAAAAAATATTTTATAATTAAAAAAATATTTTTTCATTATCAAACAGTCTGGGCAGGGTCGAGCCCGAACCTGGGTTTCGGCTATCGGGCCAGGCCTGGGCCCGTTGGGCCAACCCGGACCAGGTTTTACTGAGCCGAGCTTGCCTAATGCCCAACCATAGTCTTAGCTCTTCTTATCACTTTCGAAAGTACTTATATTACTTGCAGCAGTGAAATATTTTTTCCATAGTGAAATAAAATGTGATCAGATTGGAGCTTTCAATCGTCAAATTTCAAGGTCATGTATATTTTGCATCGTCCAGACTCTATCAAATTTTTGTTCCTTTGTTCAACTGTTTAAATTTACATGCTTTGACAAAGGTTGATCGGTTGATTACTAAGCCAAATAAGAAGTGAAACAAGATTTATCAAAAAGAACTTGCATTTCTACTGTCAACAGCCTTTGCGAGGAGTTCATCAAAAATTTATAATCTGCTATTTTTTAAATACAAAATCTGCCCTACATATATATATATATATATATATATATATATAGACACACACATGCACACGCATGTACATACACACATACATATATGATAGACTTTTTAATTTTGATTATGTACCAAAGTTTCTTATTAGCTATCTCTATTGTATGACACTTGCAGCCAGGAGGGAATAATTTGAGGGGTTTGTATCTTTTGTTATTTGTTGTCTTTCTGGAGTCCTGAGATTGGAGTTGGGAGTAGGGATGTTAGTGTATCAAATTCAAATAGGATGTATCTTGAACTATATATGTTTTTATGGATATTCACATATCCATATTCAAATTCTGATTTGAATACAAACAATGGATCCAAAATCCAATATCACAATCTGAATTCGAATTTTGAATCAATTTTGGTTGATTTTCAAAATGTAAGAGCATTTGAAGATAACATTTTTAAAATTAAATCCAATCCGAACCCAGTTGGATATATATGTACATCCAAATCCGAATCAGGATCTAGTCAAATGTCTTGATCCTGAATCCGATCCAATTTCTTAATTGGATGTTATTTTTTTTCCATATCCGATATTTTTCGAACTGGTTTGGTTGGATATCTAATTAAAATCAGATATGTTGACAACCCTAATTTGAGAGGAATTGGCTCCATATGACCTTTCAGCTATGACTGACCTGTCCATTCAATGACAAATTCTAAAGTCCTCTTTGTTGGACTTTAACAGGTTATTTTTCATTTTAATTCTCCATGCTTTCTAACTTGATTTTATTTAGCACTCAAAATAATACTATTTAATCATTTTTTTGGAACTATAATGGCTTGAGCAGCCTTTAGTCGGCCAAAGATATCAGAAATCATGAGAGCGGCCACTACATGAAAACCCCTTACCTCTGGCAGGGCTTTTTTTCACCACCAACAGAGCTGGGTGAAGGTGGGTACATCGTAACTTGCCTCCTTATTGCAACTTGCCTCTGCATATGCTTATGTCATTATCTCAATCATGGGTCTGTTTGGCAACAATAACAGTATGTAACTGTTCCATATATTTGTCCCAAATATTAGGCAGATTTATGTAATATTATGTTACAACATTCCCAAATCTGTCCTAAATCTTTTATATTATTGGTTTGGCCAGTTTACCAAACTGGCAGCATTGTCGACTCGATTCAAAAACAGGATTTACTAATTAAGATAGACTTGGTGCCCCTTTGCCCAAAAGGTTGATGATGGCGGTCAGCCATTCCTAACTAAAGAGCAGTGTACAGAGGTTCCATTATTGAAAGTGGTCAGGTTCAGACCTAAGGCTTATCTCAGATCCAGATATATCATGAAGATCTTAAATGCCTGACGTATATAATGCTACGTTCTAAACGGATGAGGGGCCATGGGATTTTATCACTCAACAACTTCATTTATAATTGGCCTGTACTAAGGGCAGACAGTGGAGCAAGGCAGAAATGGTCTCATGAGCCAGAAGTTCAATCAATCTGTTCCCCTTGTATTCATTGACACAATTAACTACTTACAGAAGGCAGTGGAGCAATGTTCTATTGCATGCACGTCATCCCATAATCAGTTTGGTCATGCAATGGCAAGAAAACTCATTCTAATTATATATACATGTGCTCCTTAGGGGTACTTTGACCAGGTTTGTAAAACAATAGTTCTAGTGTTAGATGAACCTGTCTCAATCTTTGGGGCAAATTCATGGGACACTTACAAAGTGTCTCTCTACCACCAAATGATCCATTTTAAGTCATGATACACATCAAGCTTTTATTGGTTCCTCAGGAATATATTATGTCTTTGATCTGTTGGAAAACCTAGTTTCCAAAGTTTTATGGTTGTGACCTTATCATGAAGCTACTCATCTTTCACCCCCACAAAAAAGTTTTACGTTGACGTCACTACAGCAAAAAAAAAAATGTTACTAAGAACAATCAAAACCATGGATAATACACCCAATAGATGTTTTCAGCCATGGTCTTGCTCATGCTCATGGCTGTTAACTAAAGTAGTTGTGGTAATAACCCTTGTGGCAACTGACCTTTTGCCATGGCTTTGACTGTGGCTGTTGCATCTATCAGCCACAGTTTACTTTGACCACTTACCATGGTTTTGACAATCTAAGTAAATAGGATATTAAATGCCTGACAAATATAATGGCTATGCGATGCACAGTGCATTTACTTAGATTCACCCATTAAAGCCTTTGACATTCTTTGAGGTCTTCGGTAGGAAATTCTACTTAATCCTCATCATATTTGGATCCGAGATAAGCCTTAGGTCTGAACATGACTTTTGAATATTATCGCATCTTTGGATAAAGACAAAATTAAAATTCCAAATTTCTTCAGCATTTAAAGTGGGACATATACATATATATGTATATATATGTATATATATATATATACATGTGGCACATGAGTGTAATTAACTATGACCCTGTCGGAGCGCGTGGCTTTATGAAGTTATTGCCATCAATGGGCTGGATCTGGCCAGATCATTAAATCTGAATATTGAAAAATAAAAAAAATATGTATAAATTAGATTGGGCCTCAATTTGGATTAACCCAAATAAATCAGATCCAACCCGGATATAAGAAAATTTGGACTCCTTAAAAACTAAGAGCTGGCCATCATGGTCCATCTGAATGCGACCTTTGAAAATTCAGCTTTTGAAACAAGTGGATAAAGTTACCAAGCAACTTCCAGGTGTTGGTCGATCTGGTGACTTAAACAATTTGGTTGTTAATCAACACAAAATATGACAATTATATTCTTTTGGGAAAAACAATAACTTTGTTTAAAAACAGATGGACTAGATCAAATTGATTTAGCATAAATTTTAATGAACCAGCCTATTCAAGTAATTTTTTGGAAAAAAATGCCACAGCAAAGAAACACGTTTTCCCAGTTTTTTTTTCATTTTTTCCCTTTTTTTCATTTTTAGACATTTTTTCACACTTTTTTGTTGCTAAACTGCTCGTTTCCAACTTCTAATTTTTATTTGTTTTTCATCTATTTATTTTTTAAATTTCCTACCATTCATTTTATTTTCTCATAACTTTTAGGTTTTACTCAATTTTTAAAAAATTTACCACATTTTTCCTATTTCCAACATTCTAACCATATTATATGATAGAAAAACCTCGCCATTTAAAAGGCGAACAGCATATCTGTAACTATGGTCGAAACCATTAAAGGATATCTAGAGAAAAAAGAAGTTCAATTGACAACTTTGATTTGGGATTAAATAGAGTTGAAAGTGGTAAAGGTAAACAAGAAAGAGTCATTGATGCAATCATCAGCCGTGCCCCTCAATTTGGAAATATGAAGCAATGCGTTCCAAAGCGGTTAAGACCTTGGCCTTCTAGCACTTGAAAAAAGAAAAGGACAAATTTTCTGGAAGAGAATCTATACATAAATTTTCTGTTAATTGAATTCCTGCTCATGCATGTTCTCAATAACAAATTGGACAGGCATGGCAACCACTGGTCGGTCACCTCAGCTGTTCGTCTTTCTTTTGTGTTTCTCCTCCTTCACCTTGATTGTGGTTCTCGGCCAAAGGGAGGTGCCCTCCACCCTTGTTTCTCTCAGCAACGTGACTGATCAATTCATATTGCTGTCTTTCAAATCGCTTGTCACTAAAGACCCTTATAACATGTTATCAAATTGGAATTCCAACATCTCTTTCTGCGACTGGAATGGAGTTTCATGCAGTGGTGGTTCACAAAGGGTAGTTGCTTTGAGCCTGTCCGGAAAGGCACTTGAAGGTACTCTCTCCCCATAAATCAGCAAACTCTCCTTCTAACAGGTTCTTGATCTTACAAATGACAGTTTCCATGGTCGTCTTCCCTTTGATTTTTTAGTCTCCTCCTGCCCCAGGGCTATGGAACAAAGGATTATCCCAGATCTACACCGAGGGATTGATGGTGATTCTCAAATATCACATAACAGAATGTCATATGATGAGATAGAATGCAATAGAAACAAAGACAGGGAACGGGTTACCTACTCCTAACGGTCAAAGCGAGCTACTGAGGAACAATTCAGTTAGAAAATCTTTCTATAAGAAAAAACAATTTTGAGGGGTTTATCCCACAAACACTGAGCCAATGTTAAGGTCTCCAAATACTTTCAGCACGAGATAACCAATTCTATGGAAGCATTCCATAGTTCCTAGGCAGTTTGCTGGAACTCAAGTGCATAAACCTTTATGGTAACAGGCTCACGGGAACTATTCCAGTCACTTTTGCCAACCTCTCAAAACTTGAGTAATTAATATTGCTCAAAATCATATGCATAGGAACATTCCTTCCAAGTGGGGAAGTATAACCCGCTTGACATTGTTTAGTGTGGAAATGAAGAATCTCAATGGTACACTGCCTGAGAGCTTGTTCAACATATCAAATCTTCAGGGCTTGAGTTTCATGACCAATCAACTAACAGGACATCTCCCCAAAGATGTTGGCCGCTTCCTGCCCAATCTCCAATTTCTCTATATGAGTGACAACAATTTTGATTGCCCTTTGCCACCTTTTTCCAATGCAACTAGTGTCCAAACAATCATTGCAGGACACAATAAATTCAATGGTCCCATACCATTAGAATTAGGTAGCTTGACACAACTCAGGCACCTGTATCTCTACAACAATATTTTAACCAATGTCCCTGGCAACCATGAGCTCTCCATTCTCACATCCTTTACCAACTGTCGACTGCTAGAGGAAGTTGAGCTATTAGAAAACCCTTTGGATGGTGTTATTCCAGTATCTGTTTGAAACTTGACAACCACCTTGTGAAAACTTCAACTTTCCTCTATCCGATTGATGGTACTATCCATTGGCTTTAGCCAACTTGACCAAGTTAATTTGCTTAGATTTGGGTTGCAACAAAATAAAAGGGCTCATTCCACCAAATATACCACAGATGCACAGCTTATAGGTGTTGATTCTTGACAACAATGCATTAGAAGGCCCAATCCCACTATCAATCTACCAGTTGGTCCGCTTGTTTGTTTTTTATATGAGCGACAACATGCTAACTGGGTCAATTTCTACCTCTATAAACAACCTCACCAGTTTGCAAGGCCTGGATAGCTCAAACAATTTGTCATCAACACTACCGTCTGGTCTTTGTAAGTTGAAGGACTTGTGGGAGTTATACTTGCAGGACAACTCCTGCACTGGTCACCTGCCTTTGGGTCTAGGGAATTTTGCTATGGTCAGGTACATGGATATCTCTGCAAACAAGCAGAGTGGAGAGTTGCCTGCATCATTATCAAAGCTCCAAATGCTAGAGTATTTGAGTATCCCTTGGAACACATTTGATGGTCACATTCTTGAACAACTTGATCACATGCTAAACCTTCACACTATTGACCTTTCCCGTAGCATGCTTTCAGGACAGATACAAAAATCATTGAAGAAACTTCAACATCAGGTCTTGAATGTCTTTCAATCAATTGGAAGGAGAGATTCCAAGTGGTGGAAAGTTTGCAAACCTTTCTGCCGAGTCATTCCTAGGAAGCTATGCACTATGTGTAGCTCCCAAACTCCATGTCCCATTGTGCTTAGACAAAACAGAGAGGCAAAGTAAAAGCAATGTGGCTAGTCATTGCCGCTTGTGCAATTGGAGGCTCAGCACTTTTGGTCGTTGTTTGCACACTCATTGGTATCTCATGCTACCAAAAGAGGGGATTGTCAAAGCGTCCTGATGACATCGAAAGATTACAAGGAATTACACTCCTAGTGATTTCTTACAGAGAGCTATTGCATGCAACGAGAAATTTCAGTGATGCAAACTTTATTGGGAGTGCCAGCTTGGGTTAATGTACAAAGGAATTCTAGCAGATGGAATGACAGTGGAGTGTCATGGTCCTTAATTTGTCATTAGAGGGAGCATCTAAAAGTTTTGACCTTGAATGCACTATCTTGCACCAAATTAGGCACTGAAACCTTGTTAAAGTCATTACGTCTTGCTCTAATGAAGATTTCATGGCTTTAGTTCTCCAATATATGCCTCTTGGGAGCCTAGAAGGCTGTCTACATTCGGGTGCTCATCACTTGAATCTCTTCCAAAGATTGGATATCAGGGTTGATGTCGCTTGTGCTTTAGAGTATCTTCATTGTGATCTGAAGTCACGTAATATACTTCTGGACGAAAGCAAGACTGCATTACATTGGTTATTTTGGCATTGCAAATTTTATAGTTGGTTACAAGTCATCGACTCTTACCACCACCATTGGGACCATGGGATACATTGCACCAGGTACTATCTCCTAATTTCTTTTCTTTTCATAAATTTTGTCTCTGTCGTTGTTTGAGTGTTATTGACCCTTTCTTTGAGTCAACACACTCTAGCTTCCTGTTCTCATATGTATGTTTGGGTGCATTCTCTCTCTTCAATAAGGCTCTCATAGATTGATGGAGAAAGGGAGGGGGGAGTGTATAGGAGGCATCCAGGGGGAGGTGATATGAAATAAAGAGAGTGATAGGTTTCACCAGTTCTAGAGGGATGTCTTCTCTCACTTTTTTCCTCTCTCTCTCTCCCTATATATATATATATATAGGAATTGAAATAGCTGACTACCTCTAGATGTCTTTCTTTTGTTTTGTATCACTAAAAACATTGCAAAAAATGCATTAATGATAGTTAATCGCTTGGCTACAGTTTTAAGCTGTGCGACTGTTTTTAGGAACAGACAAATTTTTTTAAAAAAAGGTCATCAGCCACATAGGTAGCCAGCTCTATATCTATCTATATATATATATATATATATATATAATGATCGGTAGAACCCTGACAAACATGTCAGTGACAAAAACCAGACCCTTTAACTATGTTTTGTAAAGTGATATTTTTTTTAATCTATCCTTACGAATATAATCTTAAAGATAGGTTGACACAAAATATATATGAGATTGATCATTTCTTGGGTTTTACTAGTGTTTTCATAATTACCAAAAATGAATGACTATCATTGCATCAACATTTTGATTACAGAAAATTCAACTTTTTTCATAAAAACAACTTGACTCAAAGCATGTTTTATACCAAAATAGTTTTTATAAATATATTAGGATGTTTATATTTCATTTAAAATATTTTTGAAGCAAAATATTTAAGTGTCTGGTTTTAGCCAATTTCTCTCTTCTCTCTCTCTATGTCTTCTCTCTCTCCTTTTTATATATATATATATTGGCCTTGACTTATGTGGTCTAGGTAATTATACAATTATGTGTGTGTGTGATTTGCACTATAATATTTATAAATATATTAATTGATGTGCAAACAATCTTGATCCACCTAATCATCACGATTTGATAGTTCACACATAAAGACATGCACAAGCGGTTCCAAGCCCAATAATGTAAAGATCATTGATTAACTACTCTACATGGAGACCTATTTGTTGTTCATATGGCTTGTGGTGCTGCATAATAGTTTTTGATTTCTTTTGTGCTCATGTACACAAATATGCGTTGACGACATGTTCTCAGCAAGCAATAGTCTTGAATGATCTTTTCCTTTAACATAAGTTGTAATTTTTGTTCCTTTCTTGTATTAAAAATCCCTAATCACACGTGCCTGTTTACAGAATGGCTTAAGATTGGCTGACAATTGACACTATTAAGTAATTCACACAATTTAGGAGATATTTAATAGAACCTGGAGACACGTCACAGGAGAATTAAAAGCAACACCATACAATTAATGAAACTCAACCTACCTCACAGGCTCCCCAATAAAAAAAATATGGGTACTTGTTTGATTTCTTTTAAGGGTACTTGAACATCAGTTATATTGGACTTCAATTCTAAATAATAAGTTTTATTCTTTTTAGTTATGTATCATAACCAAGAGAAAGGCAGCATGAGAGGTTCAATTGATCTTAAGTCATTAAGGAGCAATTACTGCTATTGTGTCATGCATTAGCATTATTAATTATTTTGTGCTTGCTAATCATGTTTAATATTGTTGAATGGTTGAATTAGAATTTGGATGGCTGGAAAGGTGTCAACCAAAGCCGATATCTACAACTATGGAATTCTCCTCCTTGAGGTGTTTACTGGAAGAAAGCCTACTGATGAACAGTTTGATGGGGATTTTAGTTTCAGGAATGGGTGGCTGAAGCATTTCCTGTTGCAATTTCAGATGTCATTGACAGCCATCTTCTAAAAGAAAGCAACAATATTGCAACTGAAAGATCAGTAGCTATCAATGATCTGCTAGTGATGATCATGGACATAGGTCTGTCATATTCAACGGTGTCACCAAATGAGAGAATGGACATGAAGGAAGTGGTTATACGCCTGAGTAGGATACGACAGAAAACAAGAATGATAGAAGGATAATTCAAATATATCCATTATACAATGAGATTTAATTCCAGGGAGCGACCACCATTGGCTAAAATGGTCAGAAGGCGGATTCCAATAGGCTAAATAGTTGGAGGTGGAAATGTAGTTTGATTGCTTTCATTGAGAGCTCTCACTTGCATTGCTCAATTACTGTTGCATATAGGATTAATAAAGGTATGCTTAATATGCTTGTGTGTTCTATTCCTAAGGCATTTGGATGACTAATCTTGTAGAACAACTCACACATTTCTAGTGCAAGTTATGTTAAAGAGGCTTGGAACTTTGTCCATTATTGCGTTTGTGCCCTGTTCTAAGGACACTCAATAGCCATAGTTCACATAACTCCTTTCAATTTTCTAAAATTTTGATGTACTATATCCTCAGCACAATTTCTCAAACCTACCAAAAAAATGCTCAACAAGAAGAATCAACAAAATTGTACAATTCCAGTAAGTTTATATTAAAGTACAATCAGCATAATACACTGAAATGAACAAGTGGGGACAAGACATTCCAATTAATGAACGGCTCCTTCTAATTCCATAATCATTGAAGGGAGAGAGAGAGAGCCAGAGAAGAAGAAGAAGAAGAAGAAGAAAAAGAAGGAAATTCATTAAATATTAAGAAAGCTGATGAAGCATCACCAATAAATTATCAGGGGAATGGAAGCTACACCAACCGGGACTTCTCTTCAAAATAATTCCTAATGGCAAAAACCAATTTATTTTTTCATATCATTAATTTTTTTTGTGGATCGAATTTGAATTGTACACATTTTATGAATCATTGACTATCTGCTTAGTTCAATTAAATACTTTGCTATCATCCTTCCACAATTATAAAATCACTTCAAGTAAATTCTTGTATATGTATATTGTAGTCCTCGCCATTTTGATAGGATATTTTCAGGCCTCATATGATATATATATATATAATATATAATATATATATATATATGTGGTGTGTGTGTGTGGTGTGTGTCTTAAGTACTCTTGTATATGGTGATGTCAATGGCATATATTTGAATTGGATGTACCTTTTTGACATATCTGAATTATCAGATGTTCACATATTCAGATTCAAATACAAATGAAAAAAGTTCTAGGTTATATTTGGACTTAATTTTAATCAATTCATCATCAGAATTCAGGTTTTATTTTCACAACACGTCCAAATATACTTTTAAAAATCTGTGTCCCATTGTAATATGCTAAGAACTGGCTTCCAAAAAATACTTTATCGAAAGAAAAGCACTTCAATGAGGAGGATGAGAATTATATGCTGTGAGCATCATTGTGATATTGGAGCATGTCGTATGTAATGGCCCTCTAACAAAGGACCATGTGTTATGGACTAAAAAAGATCAAAATGATGCTGTAGTTAAATAGAAGACCCCTCCCCCTACAAGCAACAGTGAAACTTATAAAATCTTCTTTCTATTTCCTAGGAAGCAAATCCACCAATGTTAAGAGGAAGCTTGGTGTTATATCAAAGAAAGTAATATCTTTAATCTTTTTCAGCATACAAAAATGCATGAAGCCAAACCCATGAACATGCCAATGGCCACATTCATAAATTATTTGTCACTAACAGTTCGAAGTTCAAGGATGTTACTTTATATTGAAGTATTGTGGGAGCATTGCAATATGTGTCCCTCATCCAGCTTGATATTGCCTTTTGTGCAAATAAGGTTGTTTAGTAGGCTTGGCCATTCGTGACACCTTTATCATGGGTAACTAATCATAAGGCTATGTTCATTCTCAACGCATTTCATATTCACCAAAACATTATCTTCAACCTATATGTGGTGTGGTACTTGGTGAAGAAGTTAAAACTTTATAAAGCGAAGAAGGAAATTCTTTTTAGAGGAAAGTATTTCATAAACTTCGATCAAGACACTATATATATATAGAGAGAGATAATGATTTTTAAAATAGAGAAAATATAGATATAGAAAAAGTAAAAGAGCAAGAGATTTTAGCGAACATTAAGAGAGAGAAAAATAAAGATTTATAAGTGAGTTGAAGGAAATAAAGCGAAAAACTAGTAGAAGAGAGAGATTTTAAGGGAAAAACTAGTAGAAGAGCAAGAGATTTTAAGAGAAAAATGAGAGAGTGAGGGAGAGATATAAATATTTTCAGAGAGAAGAAAACTATAGAAGAGCAGGGGAGTTTAAGAGAAAAATGTGTGCAAGAGGGAGAAGATAAAGATTTTGAAAAGGGAGAAAAAAAATTAAAGAAAGAAAAACTAGTAGAATAGCAAAAGATTTTAAGAAGAAACTATGCGTGTGTGTGTGTGATAGATAGAGAGAGAGAGAGAGAGAGAGAGAGATGTAAACATTTTTGAGGGAGAGAAAAGAAATAGAGAAAGGAAAATTCGTAAAGAGAGATGTTAAGAGGATAATTATAGGGATATAGAGATATAAAGATTATAAGAGAAAAAAAGAAAAATTGAGAAAGATCGAATAAAAGAAGGAAGAAAAAATGATCTATTAACGTGATATTTTAACCCCACTTTTTCTTTTTATATAGAAATTAAGATTTGGGATATGATTTCCAAAATTTTCAACTTCAATAATTTTATCTGGCAGGAGAGGAAATGGGCTCGTGGATGGAGAATTATTTTTGAAATTTTTTAAAAATAATATATATATATATAGACAAAATTAAAAATATTTCATTTACTCTTATGTATTGCAAAACAGTATGCCTTTCCCACCATTGGGTGCGGGGGAGAGAGAGAGACTAAACTATAAAAGAAAAAAAACAACTATCATTGAAGAAGGCTTCTCTTGTGCTTCAATCCCGTTAAGAAGACACTCTTTTAAAGGTGGATCACTCTTTTAAGACTACTAATAGGATGATCAATAGGTATTTTATCAATGGAATGAGATTTGAAAGATGTCAAAACCAGGGGCGAAGCGAGGATTTTTTTTTAATGGCAGGCCAAATGGTCCAACAAACTTATCCAGGTAGGGGCAAACTAAACCCAATCCAAAAAATACATACGCAACTAAAAATTTTCAATTTTTTTTTTCAATTAGCTGGGGTGGGGCCACGCCTAAGCAGCCCCCCCTCCTCTCTCACCCTTGGTCAAAACTAATCGTAGCGATAATACTAAAATGCATTTAACATCTATCTATGCATAGTGTTTTTCCTGAGTTGGACAATCCCCAACCTCAAAAATCAATATAAAAGAAAAAAATCCCACCACAAGCTCTCATCCTCATCGTTCATCCATCTATCAGTAGAAAAATCAACTAGCCATACATGCACATTATCTACTCATTGGATGTAAAAAGGCATACGTTCAATGGAAGGTAAAAAAAGAAAAAAAAACATATCATGCCTATTTAAGTTGTTCAAATAAACAAGACTTGGCTTCACATTGCTCATGCTTCTGGTGCATTCAAGAGTGGCTTTTGGCTCTAAATAAGAAATTTCAAGAGCTCTTTTAAATGGCCATGGGGAGATGATAAAGGAAAGCAAGAGAAAATGAGATTACATGCCTCAAGATGGTACAGTTCAAGAAGAGATGAGTCCTTTACTTTAAGAAACAATGAGATTCCAAAATGAGAACTCTAACTTGTTCAAGAAGCTTTCCAAGGATCTCCCAGGTGCTCCCCTTTATTGGTTGAAGATGAAGGTTGGAAAAGAAGGAGAACCCAAAGGTTTAATTAAGGAGTGTTGAAAAAGCGAGAGAAGAATAGAAGAAGGAAGAGCGATTCCAAGCTCTTAGTTAGAGGGCTCAAGGAGTTCCTCAAAGGTTAGCTTATACCCATGGATCAAGATGTGGGGGTATGTATAAAAAGAAATACAGCCAAAATTCAACGTTTGAAAGAGTTTTAATTTTTCAAGATTTCTCATGAATTTTTATTTTTTGAATTATTTTTATTTTTATTTTGTTTTATATGTTTTGACTTGTGGAGATTAGCCCATGGCCCAGCAAACACCCTTTGGAGGACATTGACAAGTGCTTGATGGGCCGTGCACTCTCAACCATAGCACTCGATAGCACCGTGCACCCTAGGCCAGAGTGCACCGCAGGCCCTGCACCCTATGCCAGAGCACTTGTAGTGCACCAAGTGCTCTAGGCAGTGCACCAAGTGCTGCCAAAACATGGCGCAAGGGGGGAAATTGAGGGTGCCCTTTGCCCCCTGCTATCCCAGGTAGGTCCATCCAAAAAAAAAAAATGTGTTTAACAACAAAAATATGTAATTCTTTTAAGAGGTAAAATATTCCTTTTATAAAGCGGATCTAGCTTCATTTTTTATGATTACAGGTCCCTTTTCGATCCAAATCTAATTTCCTTGAATGAGAAGGTCCCAGATCGATGTTGAAGGTTGGATGATGGATTAGATAGCTGCTTAGGCTTGAAATATGGATTGTACATCCAGATTTGGATTATAAAGCTGTGCCGAATTGAAAAGCGATGGGGAGCAATGATGTTGAGATATGATCCTTGGGCTCGATTCAAACATTTCAGTCTGAAATATTTCTTTGTCTAGATTTTTTGTTTTTTGATCTAATCTAGACCTGTGGGCAATTTTGTGAATCTATTTTCCTATTTTGGGCCTGATTTTGATTCTCCAGTCTATAAGAGTTTTTAACCTTTTTTTTATCTAGGGCATGATTTTGGATCGGTAGGTTGGAATTAGATTTGGATCTGGACCTGAGGTTCCAGTTTGGATCTGAACCTTTGAATTTGGATCTAATTTGGCACTAAGGCTTAGTTTTAGATCTAGGCTCAGTTTTAGATCCAGATTGGGATCTAGGGATCTATTTTTTTATCTAAAGTTGGGATTTGGATCCAAATCTGGATCTAAGGCTTGGCTTTTGGATCTTGACTTGGGAGTTTGGATTGGGTTTATATCTCGATTTGACATGGATTATCAGCCTAGATTGAGGTAGGGCCTGGGTTGGAAGTTTACATTTAAATTCAGATGAGTTCCAAAATATAGTTGGTAACCAAATTAGAGGGTAATTGGATCAGAACTGCGATAAATTGAAGTATTTGGGACCCAAAATTGTTGAAAATAATTGTGAAAACGCTAGATATATATTAACCTCAAAATTTGGGGGTAATTACAGGTTCAGCCAATTTATTAGGATCCAGTAGAATGTCAATGGGGATCTATCAAGAGAATATTAAGATTCTTAATAGCTACTGTTCGTTATGGTCTAATCTTCAAATTTCAAACCACCCAAGAACAAAGAAGTTCATATGTATAGCGATGCGGATGGGGCGGAATGCCCAAATGTTCGATCGATGGTCAACATTTATGCAGCCTTCTTGGGACTGAATTTTGTTGCAGGAAGTTCAAAGAAACAGCAAGTTGTTTCTCAGTCTAGCATAGAGGCTGATCGAACGTCATGCAGTGGCCAACATAGCAGATGATGCAACGTGGTAGACAGTTTTCTAGTTGAACTTGGAATAAGAACAAAAAAGTCTGCCATCCATATGGTGTGACAATGTGAGTGCAAAATATTTTCCAACTTTTTCATAAGCTCTCATGACTATCATGTTACTCGAAGCAAGCTTAACATAGGAGCATCCTTATCGGCCGGCACCTAAGGGTTTGGTACCTCTTTCTTGGATAGAAAGAAAGTTGTGTGCACCATGGGCACGTTACGCACTAAAGGATGGAAGGACATTTTGGTGATTTGTTTAAAAGAAACGTCCTTTACAATCCTTTTATTTTTGTCTTTATAAAAAGTTTTTTTCCTGTGTGAAGTAAGTGTATTTTAGTCATTAACCATAGTTGCGCACGAAAATTTATGCACCAGTATGGCGCATATAATCAGGTTTGCTATTTGAGGCTTCCCTTCTCAGTTTATTGGACAACCCATGGCATGATGTAACTTCTTCAGTGACACACTGGACCTCAGTCTTGCCCCTTAGTTCTCTTTCAGCTGGTGGAAGAGGCAAACCAGCTTTAATTCCTAACCACAATTATTGATGTTCGATGAGTCGAGCCAAATCTGGTTCACTCTTGACCTCTCTTAGTTAAACTCGGATCGAGCTCAACTCATCTAATAAACAAGTCGTGTTCGGGTTAAAGTTAAGTAAACGAGTAGAGTTCGAGCTTGGCAAGCTCAACTTACGTAAACTGAGTAAGATCAATAAGATAACATGTAAAAGATTATTAGAATATCATCACAACAATAAACAGCTACATCGATTTCCTCCTTGCCAGAAAGTTCCAACTCTCAAATTCTAATTTGGCTGTTTCTACTCGTGTTCAAATTGACTTTTTTTTTTTTTGAAATAATGGTCCGGCTAAGCTTCAGCCCAATCTTGGCCTGAGTTTAGCATCAGCAGTCTGAGTTCCAGCCAAATTCGAGGCAACAGATATAAGTATATCGTAACTTCTCTCTGCATATGCTTATATCTCATCTCATCTTGCTTACCAGTGGACCCCTACTTCCTGCTTTGTTTCTAGAGTTGCAAACATTTAAATGATATTTTCATTATTATTATTTTTTGGAGCTAGATTTGGTGGTTATATATGTTTGTGTTATTTTTAGTCTTATGTGAAATAATTGCTTATTTGTGTGCTTTAACATATGTATGCTGGATTCCTGTCATTCCAGTAACATAGTGATCCAAATACTAGAATCTGTAAGTGATGGTCACATCAACTGGATCAGTGATTTATTATCAGCTATAATATGTATGACCAATCACCAGGTTTGATTACTCGCATGAAGCAAGATACGAGCATCAGAAATGTATGTGCAGCATACTAAGTGCGTGACTGAATTTTTATACTCTTGCACAGGCCTGAATGTGACAAACAACATTTAGGAAGCACTTTGATAAAAGTGAGATCCATTTAATTGATTAAAACACCAATAGAATATGTTACGAAACATTGCCAAAGGAAGCTCATTAAATTCATGTTCTTTTGTTGCTATGACTTTCGATTGTTGATTTTGGCTTTTGCCTTTATATTATTGGGTAAATCATTAAGCTATGTTCATGCATTTATGACTTTCAATTGTTGATTTTTGGCTTTTGCCTTTATATTATTGGGTAAATCATTAAGCTATGTTCATGCATTGAGATATGGCACCCCTGACTATTAAAATTCCACAACATCTTACAAGATATTATGTATCAAGCCAAAATTACTAGTAGTACTTTAGACGGACCAACAGTTACAATACACACCAGGGACGGATGCACGGCGCCAGCAGGGGGCTTGGCCCCTACCCCCAAATTTAAAAAAAATCAAACATTGATATGTAATTTTCATAAATTTTAGTTTAACATATATAAAAAATTTGAAAAATTCTATTTTAGTCTCTATTAAAATTTTGGAACTATAGTTCGGTTCTGACACACACATTCTAACATATAGATCACTGATATGATTGTGCAAGTAATGTTGATCTTATTTTTCTGTGGATTAAATATTTGAGTACTGGTCATGCTATGAGTCACCAAAGAAATGATGTCAAATAATATGCTTTTTGGCTCCTTCAGTGTTACGTAGAAATTAAGCTCTCTTTTTGTGCAGTTTAACTGCTAACATGTATCTATGCGTTTTGCTTTGTTTTTTTTTTGTGTGCTTTTGAATGGTTGAGTCAATTTTTGGCAAACATCACTGTGAATATCAGCATTAATTGCAACTCTCCTGATCTTTCTACATTGTACAGATTGATTTTGCTGGGGACCTAATCCCCAGCAAGCTGTTCATGCAACATAAATTCTGCTTTTGACTAGCAAGTAAACCAATCAAATGACAGAGCATTTCTTTCACTTCTGTTTTGAGAAATTTGGTGGTGATTCTGCCGTCGACTGCTGAATGTTTGTTTCTTGGTCCTGATCTAGCAGCAGCAGGATGCATTACGTGCCTCAAATTAATCCTGAAGTTCTTTCTTGAATTCAAAAGTTCCAGCATAACCGAGAAACCATTTCTAAACGAGGTACTATGCATAAGCAACTACTTGGTTGAACGGTTAAATTTCCATAGAATAGATGCTTGATCCATGCAAATGCTAACGAAATTCTGTTTTTATCTTATTTTTTAAATTTTGGAGATACATAAACGGTTGTCATGTATATTACCAGTTGCTTAATATATATATATATATATATATATATTAAGCAACTGTTGATAGCCATGCCTGTCCAGTACGTGCATGAAGAGGAGTTGAAGGTTTACTGCTTTGGAAAGTGTTGGATTCACAGTTCTATGTCCAGCGGCACGGCCGTTTGCATGGAGCAGACTTTTTATTGGTGTAACCGGTACCTTATTTCCCTTTGCCACTTTTCAACTCTATTCAATTTCAAACCAAAGTTGTCAATTGTTAACTTGTGTTTTATATATCCAAAATTAGGTTTCTACCATAAACACAAATATCGTTTTTCTTTTTAAACAGCGAGGTCTTTCTATCTTATAATATGGTGAGCATGAAAAATAAAATACAAAAAAGACAAAAAAAATATATGGCAACTTTTAAAAATTTTGAAAAAATTGAAAAAAAATGAAAAAGACAGGAAAACCACATTTTCCATTTTGGCATTTTTTCAAAAAAGATAATCGTTTTGCTGTTTTATTCAGTGGACTTAATTTTTGTGTTTTATAATTGTTTTTTTTTTTAAAGGATGCATTTTTAGGATTATATTTACTACCTATTTTGGTTGTCATCTCTCACAACCTATATGTAACTGGTTGTTGTCGTCAGTCATGAAATGTTTGCTGCTGCGTCGTTGCTTGATTAGTGTAACATGGTTGCTTCAAGTCTTCGCTAAATCAATTTGATCCAGCCACCTGTTTAAAAAGAAAATGTTTTTAGTTAGTTTTTCATACAGTTTATTGATTGTTCAAAAAGAATATAATTTTTCATATTTTATGCTGATTCATAAAGAAGTCATTTAAATCACCGGATCGGTGGACAACATGGAAGTTTCTAGGCAACTTCATCCACTCGTTTCAAAAGCTGATTTTCATAACGTCGTCATCTGACCATGATAGCCAGCTGTATTGAGTGCCCATTTATTCAAAAATCGGATAGAAATTAGTGGTTGATGAATGAGATTTTATATTTTATCACTCAACAACTTCATTTATATGATGAGGATATTAAATGCCTGACGTATATAATGGCTATCTTCTAAACGGATGAGGGGCCATGGGATTTTATCACTCAACAACTTCATTTATATTTCGCCTGTACTTAGGGTGGACAAAGGACAACCTTCAGATTGATCTACTAGTTCCCTTTTTAGTGATTGACACAATTAACTACTTACAGAAGGCAGCCGTGTGCAAAATAATCCGAGCATCATCATCATATATAGAAGAAAAACAATGTTCTATTGCATGCACGTCATCCCACAATCATATGGCAACAAAACTCACTCTAATTATATACCCATGTCCTCCTTGGGGGTAGTTTGGCAGCATGGATATTTTTTGAGCGTCCCACGAATCTACCCCAACAATTGGAGCAGGTTTGTAAAACAATAGTTCTAGCGTTCAGATGAACCTGTCTCAATCTTTGTGGCAAATTCATGGGACACTAATAAAGTGTTTCTACCAGCAAATGATCCCTTAAGTTATAATGCACACCAAGCTTTTATAGGCTCCTCAAGAATATAGTTATGTCTTTGATCTATTAGAAAACCTAGTGACAACTGACCTTATCATGAATCAATTCATATTTAACCCCATAAAAAAGTTTTACACTGACATGTCACTACAACCAAAAAAAAATGTTATTAAGCACAATCAAAACCATGGCCAATACATCCAAAAACCATGGTTAAAGATGTTTTCAGCCATGGTCTTCCTCATGGCTACTTAACTAAAGTAGTTGTGGTAATAACCCTCGCGGCAACTGACCTTTTGCCATGGTTTTGACTGTGGCTGTTGCATCTAAGTAAATGGGATATTAAATGCCTGATGAGTATTTTACTTAGATTGACTCATTGAAGCCTTTGGCATTCAAGACGCTGCCAGAGTAGCTCACCGATAAATGCAGCTAACTCACTCAATATAAGTTGATTCTTTGGAGGTCTTCGTTGGGAAATTCTACTTAATCGTCCTCATATTTGGATCCGAGATAAGGCTTAGGTCTGAGCCTGACTTTTATATATGATTGCATCTTTGCATAAATAAAAAAAATAAAAATGTAAATTTCCTTTCAGAAAAAATGAATTGAAGAATATAAAAATTAATGTACAATAAAAAGTTTCATAACTAGTAAGAAATATTGCATAAGGAAAGAATGACATTGAGTTTGACCACTGAATGGAAGCATTTAAGATACTGGAAATGCATGTCTCATCCATTTCGAGCCGATTCATCAATGATTAATTTCCTATCCTATTTTGAGTCAATGGACTCTCAGCATGTACAGCTAGCTAGCCATCGTGCTCTGATTGCGATGTGGGAAAAATCAGCTTTTGAATCGAGCGGATGAAGTTACTAAGCAACTTCCATGTGCTGGTCGATCCCATGATCTAAATGATTTGGTTGTGAATCAGCACAAAATATGAAAATTATATTCTTTTGAAAAATAAATAGACAACCTATAAACGAGAACAAAAAACAATAATTTTTTTAAAAATGGATGGACTAGATCAAATTGATTTAGCATAGATTTGAACGAACCAGCCGATTCAAGCAATTTTTTGGAAAAAAAATGCCACACCAATGAAACGCTTTTTTCCAGTTTTTTTTTCCTTTTCTTCATTTAAGACATTTTTTCATACTTTTATTGCTAAACTGCTCATTTCCAACTTCTAATTTTTATTTGTTTCTCACATATTTATTTTTTTAAATTGCCTACCATTCATCTTATTTTCCCCAAATTTTTAAGTTTTACCCAAATTTTTTTAAGATTTACCATATTTTTCCCGTTTTCTTCATGCTAACCATATTATACGATAGAAAAGCCTCGCCATTTAAAAGGGGGAAAGCATATCTGTGACTATGGTTGAAATGAGATTGTGATATCTAGGGAAAAATGAAGTTCAATTGACAACTTTGATTTGGGATTGAATAGAGCTAAAGTGGTAAAGGGAGACAAGAAAGAGTCTCATTGATGTAATTATCAGCAGCACCCTCAATTTGGAAATATGAAGCAATGCATTCCAAAGCAGTAAGACCGAGCCTTCTACTACTTGAAAAAGAAAAGGACAAATTTTCTAGTAGAGAATCTATGCATAAATTGAAGACCTTGAATTCATGCTCATGCATGTTCTGCATAACAAATTGGTCAGGCATGGCAACCACTAGTTGGTCACCTCAGCTGCTCGTCTTTCTTTTGTGTTTCTCCTCCTTCACCTTGATTGTGGTTCTCGGCCAAAGGAAGGTGCCCTCCACCCTTGTTTCTTGAGCAACATGACTGATCAATTTGCATTGCTGTCTTTCAAATCCCATGTCACTAAAGACACTTATAATGTGTTATCAAATTGGAATTCCAACATCTCTTTCTGTGATTGGAATGGAGTTTCATGTGGTCATGGTTCACAAAGGGTAGTTGCTCTGAACCTCTACGAAAAGGCACTTGAAGGTACTATCTCACCATACATCAGCAATCTCTCCTTCTTACGGGTTCTTGATCTCTCGAACGACAGTTTCCATGGTCACCTTCTCATTGATTTTATTCATCTCCCTCAGTTAAAAAATCTCTCTACAAGAAAAAACAATTTTGAGAGGTTGATTCCACAAACAGTGAGCCATTGTCGAGGTCTCCAAATACTGTCACTACGAGAATCCCATAGTTTCTAGGCATTTTGTCGGAACTCAAGCTCTTAAGCATTGGTGGTAATAGGCTCATGGCACTATTCCAGTTGGTTTGGCTAATCTCACAAAACTGGAGTGGTTTAGTATCGGCCAAAGTCAGATACAGGGGAACATTCCTCCTGAGTTGGGAAGCCTAACCCACTTGATGGTCTTTAACATGTAAATGAACAATCTCACTGGTACACTGCCTGAGAGCTTGTTTAACCTATCCGCCCTTTGGGATTTGAGTTTCACGACCAATCAACTAACAGGGCATCTCCCAAAAGATGCTTGCCGCTCCAACCCAATCTCGAACAACTCTATATGGGTGCAAAAAATTTTGATGGCCCTCACCCGACTTCTCTTTCAAATGCTACAAGATTCAAGTTCTTACTGCAGAAAGCAATAAATTTAGTGGTCCGATACCATTAGAACTAGGTAGTCTATCACAACTCACATACCTTAACCTGGGGAAAAATATGTTGACCAATGTCCCTGGCAACCGTGAGCTCTCCATTCTCACATCCTTCACCAGGTGTCGGATGCTAGAGGAAGTTTATCTATCAAAAAACCTTTGGAGTGGCATTCTTCCTACCTCTGTTGGAAACATGACAACCACCTTGTTGAAATTTGACCTTTCCTCTAATCAGATTGAAGGTACTATCCCATTAGCCCTAGCCAACTTGACCAAGTTAATTGCCTTAGGTTTGAGTTCCAACAAAATAAAAGGGCACCTTCCACCAAATATAGGACAAATGCACACCTTACAGGTGTTGTTTCTCTATGACAATGCATTAGAAGGCCCAATCCCACTATCAATCTACTAGTTGGTCCGCAAGTATACTTCTAATATTGGACACAACATGCTAATTGGGTCAATTTCAAGCTCTATAAACAATCTCACTAGTTTGCAAAGGCTGTATCTAAGCACAAACAAATTGTCATCAACACTACCGCCTGGTCTTTGTGAGTTGAAGGACTTGTGGGAGCTATACTTGCAGGACAACTCCTTCACTGGTCACCTGCCTTTGGGTCTCGTGTTTTACCATGATGAATCACATGGATATCTCTGCAAACAAGTTGAGTGGAGAGTTGCCTGCAACATTATCAAAGCTCCAAATGCTAGAGTATTTGAATCTCTCTCGTAACACATTTGATGGTCACATTCCTGAACAACTTGATCACATGCTAAACCTTCACACATTGACCTTTCCATAACATGCTTTCCGGTTTGATACCAAAATCATGGAGGAGCCTCAACACATCCTGGTCTTGGACTTGTCTTTCAGTCTATTGGAAGGAGAGATTCCAAGTGGTGGATAGTTTGCAAACCTTTATGCCGAGTCATTCCTAGGGAACTATGCACTATGTGGAGTTCCAAAATTCCATGCCCCATTGTGCTTAGACAAAACAGAGAGACAAAGTAAGAGCAATGCAGCTAAAGTCATTGCCACTTGTGCAACTGGAGGCTCAGCACTTTTGTTCATTGTCTGCACACTCATTGGTATCTCATGCTATTAAAAGAGGGGGTTGTCGAAGCATCCTGACGACCTTGAAAGATTACGAGGAATTACACTCCCAGTGATTTCTTACCGAGAGCTATTGCATGCAATGAGCAATTTCAGTGATGCAAACTTTCTTGGGAGTGGAAGCTTTGGCTCAGTGTATAAAGGAATTCTAGCAGATGGAACAACAGTGGCTGTTAAGGTCCTAACAAAAATTTGTTATTTGAAGGCGCATCTAAAAGTTTTGATATCGAGTGTACTATCATGTGCCAAATCAGGCACTGAAACCTCGTTAAAGTCATTATGTCTTGCTCTGGTGGAGATTTCAAGGCTTTAGTTCTCCAATACATGCCCCTTGGGAGCCTAGAAGTCTGTCTACATTCTGGTGGCCATCACTTGAATCTCTTTCAGAGATTGGATATCATGATTGGTGTGGCTTGTGCTCTAGAATATCTTCACCGTGGTTCCTCGAGACTATAGTTCATTGTGATCTGAAGCGAAGTAATGTGCTTCTAGATGAGAACATGACAGCATACATCAGCGATTTTGGCATTGCAAAGATTCTAGTTGGTCTGAATTCTTCTACTCTTACAGCCACTCTCGAACCACGGATACATTGCACCTGGTACGTACTATCTCTTATATTTTGTCTTTTTATAAATTTTGTGTCTCTCGAGGTGTGAGTATAATTGCCTGAATCGTTTCTTGAGTCAACCTAGCCTGGCTTTGAGTTCTTAAATGTGTGTGCGGATTTGTGAACGCACACTCTTTCGCTTCAATAATGCTCTCACAGAGAAAGTGGAAGAGAAGTTGGGATCGCATGGGAGGGGCTGGAGAGGTGATGAGGTGAGATAAAGAGAGACAAGAGAGAGTGGGTGGGTTTGCCAGTCCTAGTCACTGTCTTTCTACTCTCTCTCTCTCTCTCTCTCTTATATATATATATATATATATATATATATATATGTTTATTCATTTATTTATTTATATTGAAATCAGGTGACTAAGCCTTTTTTTAATTTTGTATTGTTTAAAACATTGCAAAAAAATGCATCGATGATAGTCAATGATTTGGCAACCACTTTTAGCATTGAGACTGTTTTTAGGGTCACAAAATAAGAAAAAGAGTCATCAGTAACATAGGTAGCCCACTGATTTCAATTATATATATATGTGATTTGGTCCTGGCCTATGTGGTTTAACTAACTATATACTCTGCTGTGGTTTGCAATATAACATCAATAAATATATTAATTGTTGTGAAAATACCCATGATCCATCTAATCATCATGATTTGGTAGTTCACACATAAAGACATGCACAAGTGATTCCTGGCTTAATAATGTAAAGGTCATTAATAAACTATTTTACGTGGACATTGCATTCGTTGTTCGTATGGCATATGATGTTGCATGCTAGTTTTTGCGATGTTTTGTTCTCATGTACACATCTGTTGTTTCCATGTCCTCAACAGACCAGAATCTTCAATTGATCTTCTTTTAACAGAAATTATAAACTTTTTTCCTTTCTTGTATAAAAGAATCCTAATCATAAATACCTTTCTACCTAATGGCTTAAGACTGGCTAACAATCGGCACTACTGAATAATTCACTTGATTTAGGAGCCTTTAAGGGAACCTTGAGACAGGTCACAGGAGAATGGGAAGGAAGATGAGTTTAATTAGGCATTTATGTTGTGGAATTACTGCACCATACAATTCATGAAGCTCAACAAATCTCACATGCCCCATAGAAAAAATCTGGATGCATGTTTGCATTCTTTTAAGAGAACATGAATATCATATATATAGGACTTCAGTTTCTAAATAGACCTGGGCATCGGGGTAGTCCGGCCCGATATGAACCAGGTCCAAGCCAGCCTGACGTCTGAAATCAGAGCCAGGCCCAGCACGGTTACCAAAAAGAATCAACATAAAATAAATTTTTTGAATATAAAATATGTTTTAAATAAATATATATATATTATTAAAAAATAAAATTAATATTTAAATGTTATCGGGACGGATGGGGCCACAATCGGGCTGACCCGAGCCGGCCCGATACATTATCGGGCGAGCTCGGACCAGGGCCCGATAACCACGTCTACCTCTAAATCATAATCGTGTACTCTTCTTCAGATGTATATATGAGAATACAACAAGAGAAAGGTAGGATTGGAGGTTAAATTGATCTTAAGTCCATTAATTTCCAGGCCTCTTGCCCAAAACCAATTAGTGCAATTGCATCATAGATGAGCATTAGCCAATTATATTGTTCTTGCTATTGATGTCTAATATTGTTGAGTAATTGAATTAGAATTTGGGATGGCCGGAAAGGTGTCAGCCTACTGATGTCTACAGTTACGGAATTCTCCTCCTTGAGGTGTTGACAGGAAGAAAGCCTACTGATGAATAGTTTGATGGGGATTCTAGTTTGAGGCAATGGGTGGGTGAAGCATTTCCTGTTGCAATTTCAGATGTCATTGACAGCCATCTTTTGAATGAAAGAAACACTACTGCAACTGAAATATCAGTTGCTATGAATGAACTGCTGGGGAACATTCCAAGTGGTGGAAGGAGAGATTCCAAGTGGTGGAAGTTTGCAAACTTTTCTGCCAGGTCGTTCCTAGGGAACTATGCACTATGTGGAGCTCCCAAATTCCATGTCCCATTGTGCTTAGACTAAACAGAGAGGCAAAGTAAGAACAATGCGGCTAGACTCATTGCCGCTTGCACACTTGGAGGCTTAGCACTTTTGGTCATTGTTTGCACGCTCATTGGTATGTCATGCAATGGAAAGAGGAGGTTGTTTAAACTTCATGATGACATTGAAAGATTACGAGGAATTACACTTCCAATGATTTCTCATGGAGATTTACTGCATACGACGAGCAACTTCAGTAATGCAAATTTTCTTGGGAATGGATGCTTTGGTTCAGTGTACAAAGGAATTCTAGCAGATGGAACGACAGTGGCTGTTAAGGTCCATAATTTGTTATTTGAAGGAGCATCTAAGAGTTTGATATCGATTGATATCGAGTGCACTCTCATGCGCCAAATGAGACACCGAAACCTTTTAAAGCATTACGTCTTGCTCTAGTAGAGATTTCAAGGCTTTAGTTCTTCAATACATGCCCCTCGGGAGACTAGACACTTGTCTACGGGTGAACATCACTTGAATCACTTTTAGAGATTGGATATCACGATTGGTGTGGCTTGTGCACTACAATATCTTCACCATGGTTACACGGAGACTATAGTTCATTGTAATCTAAAGCCAGTAATGTGCTTTTAGATGAGACCATGACAGGATACATCAGCGATTTTGGCATTGCAAAGATTCTAGTTGATCTGAATTCTTCTACTCTTACAGCCACTCTTGGAACCCCCAGATACATGGCACCAGGTACGTACTATCTCTTATTTTTTTGTCTTTTTATAAATTTTGTATCTCTCGAAGTGTGAGTATAATTGCCTGAACTGTTTCTTGACTCAACCTAGCATGGCTTTGAGTTCTTATATGTGTGTGTGCATGTGTGAACACACTCTCTTTCTCTTCAATATTGCCCTCATAGAGAAACTGGGTGGGTTTGCCAGTCCTAGTGTGCTCGCATGGTAGAGGCCGGAGAGGTGATGAGGTGAGATAATGAGAGATAAAGAGACAGTGGGTGGGTTTGCCAGTCCTAGTGGGCTCTCTCTCTTCTCTCTCTCTCTCTATATATATATATCTATATGTATATCTATATATATTCATTCATTTATTAATATTGAAATCAGCTTACTAAGCTTTTTTTAATTTTGTCCAAATTGCTTGTCAAAAATTCTTTCATATCCAAGCTTCAACACGTGATATTACCTTTCACCCTCACATATCAATTTTGTCCATGCTTTCATTTTACTGAGGCAATTTCCATTATTTTCACCTCAATCTTAGTTCGTGATCAACACGTGCTTGACTTAGCTCATGCATTTCTTTTTTCCATCATTTTTATTTAGGCAAATAATTTTCTAGCTTCAATATCTATAGCGTGTTTTCTTCTATTTTACTACTTATATGATCATATCGGGTCATCATTTCTTCCAAGATTTTTGCTTTATTTTCAATCATCAGACACCTATTTTTAATTTATTCATGCACCCCTATGGAGTCTATATCTTCCTGAATCAAACCTCGTATATTTATACTCTGCTTGAGATTTAATCCTTTCAAAATTCAGATGCTCTATTGTCCTATATTATCTCACTATGGGAATCACCATATGCCATCATATTCTCATTTTCTTTCCTATAAGCTTTGTCTCAATTTCTTGTCATTAAAGACAAAAAAAATTCTTTCATACCAAAGCTCATTCTTTCATAATATAAAATATATTTTTAATTATAAAACACAAGTTATTAAGTTTTAAAAAATAATAAAAAATATTTTCTATACCCCAATAATGGGTCGGGCCAACCCGGGCTGCACAACCGGGCCATAGGAAAAGAGACCATATCCTAATCAAATCAACTCAGCTACGAAGCTAAAGATTTGATCAAGCGCAATCCGGCCATTAGGTTTGGAGTATTCTAAAGTTAGCTCAACCTGGTCGCCAAAAAGAGAATCTCATGAAGCAAGCGCAACTTGGCCATTTGGCTGAAGGCTTTTGAAAGTAAGCTCAACCCAAACACTAGTTTGGGGAATTTTAACAAGTTCAAAATCCAGTCTTTGGTGAAAACAAGAATTTCATCCAAAGGCAGTCAAAGTGATAGGAAGTTTTCTTGTCACAACCAATGAAGAAGCAATAGGGTTTCATTCCTTGCTTCAATGGAAGTATTCGAGGTGATGAAGGTTTTTCCTCGCATTGCCACTTGTTATAGAGCAACCCATTCAGGGAAGGGATAAAACCTGATATTATGGACAAAAGAGCAACCTATGCAAGCAAGGGGTTAAACTTGCAATGCAAACTAAAGCAACCCACAAAGGCAAGAGGTTAAACCTATAATGCAAGCCAAAGCAACCCACATAGGCAAGGTGTTAAACCTGCAATACAAGATAAAGCAACCCACACAGGTAAGGGGTTAAACTTGCGATGCAAGTCATGGCAACCCATTCAGGGGGGTTAAACCTGAATTCGATATCGGCAACCCACGCAGGCAAAGGGTTAAACTTGCAACGTAAGCTCAAACAACTCATTCAGGTAAGGGGTTAAAACCTGAAATGCAGTTTCAACACTTTTAATATTTTTAACCAAAATTTCAACACTCAAAATTTGGGGTGCTTATCTTTGCCAGTAAGCACGGCAAATGCGGACTTAGTAGCAAAGAGGGGCATCTGTTATCACCCCAAATTTTTCAAAAAAGACTACTATTTTATAATTTGAATTTATAATTTTAGACAAAAAAAAACAAAATTGTCACTATTTGATTGAAAACGAATTTTTAAACCACTATCCAAACCAAAACAAAATTCAAATTCAAAACCCAACCTTAGACGCGAGTTTCAAATCCAAAATCCAATAATCAAATCCAAATTAGATCCAAAATACAAGTTTAGATGAACATTGGAAATTCCAAAATTCTTTCCTCTTGAATTCAAATTTTAAATTTTGGCTCCAAAATTCTTTCCTCTTAAATTCAAATCTTGAATTCGAATTTTGAATTTTGGCTCCAAAACTTTTCCCTCTTCAATTCAAACCTTGAATTCGAATTTTAAACTTTGGCTTCAAAATCTCTATAAATATCCCACAATCCTCCCTCTTGGGTATGAACCAACCATAGAGGAACCTCTGATGCTTCCTCACTTGAAATTTTTTCCTTAGCTCTCTCTTTCCATTTCCTTCGTTTTCTCTAATATTTGGATCAAACATTCTTCAAGTTCAAATTCTTCAGAGGAGCACAAAGCGATCTCTTGGTGGTTCATCATTTTGGAGCTTCATCTTAGGGGACTCCAAGATCATTCAAAAGAGAGGGCTTATTTTTAATATCATTCATATTTGAGGTATGTAGTCATCCTCTTACTTCCATCTATTTTTATTTCCCCTTGCCACCTCCCCATGGCCATGCAAGAGAGCTCAAATTATTTCCTATTTAGAATCGAGAGAGATATCTTGAGTGCACCGGAGTATGAGCAAGGAGAAATAAATTTCATTTCTTCATTTATTTCCAAAATATGCTTGAAATATTGTCTTCATTCATCTTTCATGCTTGAAATCATCTCATGCATGATGTTCTAATTTCTTTAATTAATGAGTTAATGCATGGTGAGAATGAGTGCTTGGGATTGTGATTTCTTCATTCTTGTGTTGATTTTGTGGTTGGGACTTGTCCAACCCGGAAAAGCCCTTTACGAATTTGTACATATTAAAGTGCATCTTCATGACATTTTTACACTTAGTTTATTTCTTAATCACCCGATTAGGAACGTCAATGAGTGCTTCGTCATTCCCCATTTCATGTATTTTTTTATTTTCTTCCACACCCAGTGGTGGGGGAAATCAATTTTCTGGTAATAGTTGTGTTTTTATTTACACAAATATATTTAAAATAATCTTTTTCAAAAGATTTTTGAAACCAAATATTCTCTCTAGTGTGGCCCGAGAGATTTAACTCAGGTTCTTGCATGAGCTCAAGTTCCCCTCCGGCCTACATAAAAAATTGAAATCGGCTATTTTCAAATCATTTCTTGATTTTCATATTCATGAAGAAATATACGTATATACATGTTATATATGTACACGTGCACATGAATATCTTTCATTGTGATTTCTCTTTATGATTTAACATACTTTTACAAACTCTCATATACGTATATATGAATATATGTACATGTATTCCATTTTAAAATCTCTCACTCTTTCTAAAATCACCTTCTCTTCTCTATTTGATTTAAACCTTATTTTCACAAGTTTTTATATACGTAACTATACATATATGTATACATATATATATGTATATATAAATATGTATATGAGTACGTATCTCTCTTCCTTTTAAATATTTGATTTTATGATTTTCATGATCTATTTCTCTCTCTATTTTTCTACATTTCTCTCCATGAAAGTCTTTCATTTTTTCCTCCTATCATTTAATATTTTAATTTTTCGTTTGCCGACTTCACTAAGACCAAAACTCAAAGCAATGACCCAATATTGGAATCATGCTTGAGGGTTACAACCTCATTCCATTTTCAAAAACTTTTCTCTTTCATCAAAAATATTTATTACAAAAATCTTAAATGTATGTTGTGGTAGGAATGTTTCTAGATGAATGTTGTAGTAAGAATGAATGATTTCCCTTTCCAATCACATAGGATTAATGCATTCATGCATTCACATTCATTCAATATCACTTATGTTCACAAACACCACTCCAAAGAACTTAAGCAAGATGAGATGGAGCTCTAACTAGGTAGTAACTGAATTAGAGCAAAATCTCAAACCAACTTAAAGTCTTAAGAGAACACTAAAATGACTTCAAAAAATGATTTCCCAAGCTTTCCAAATGATATTTACTTAGTTTTCTCCAAAACATTTCCAAATGATATTTACTTAGTTTGCAAATGATTTCCCATGCTTTATCACCGACCGACGAGTCCTTTTCTTTCATATTTCAAAACAAAACCTCATTTTTCTGGAGCACTCCAAAAACCAAAGAAATTTTGAGGTGCAAACAGATGGCAGTCGTGATGGAACCCGTCATTGTTTGGCTATAATTATAATTGATGCATTTTGACGAAGATGAACATCTCAAGTATTGTTGAAGATAGAGCATGTTCCCTTCTTTGGCCTTGACCCCATCGACATTTCATTACATTTCTCAGTGATTGTATTTGCTTTCTTGCATATAAGACAAATTGAGGAGGATCAATCATGTTCACTTAGATTTAGGATCAAATACAACCCTCCTCAATTTAAGGCTTGATTGAAAACAATGCTTGCTCTTCTACTTATTTTAATCACCATCTTAAGCATCATTGCATTAGAGACAACCGATTTGCATGTTTGCTCATATTTCAAAATCTTCTAATACCTATTTATCTCGTTCATCATGTTGTCGGGCTTGGTCTTAGGCAGTAGCACAAGACTAAGCCTTACAACTAGACCACACCATCGGCAGGAAAGCCCCCTCGTTAGTACCATGAGTGGTAACTTGTGGTATATCGACGAGCGTCCAAGAAGAAGTTGATAAACCTTAACCTTAGTTGTCAAATGAAGGAGTCTATGCTCGTACTAAGCCTCTTGGCTAAGGTATATTGACATATCTTATATGGAATAATCATAATTGATCAAACGAAAGTCAATTAGGGTCTTATGCTCCTTTTCCAAATATATGCATGATAAAGATATGACTTTCAAAAATGTTGGATTTTTCATCATATGATGATTGCATGTGTTTTTTCATACAATCTTTGGTCAATTTAATATTTTACACTTCATCTTGTTCATTTAAATCAATGTCTCCTTTGATCATATCTACGTAGTCTACTACTCGACTACGCCAAAAGCTCATGCCTTAACCCTACTATCTAAATGACAGTGATTTTTCAAATACTATCATTCAGCAAATCTGTTTTTCAGAATTACTTCAAGATCTACATGTTATCAAACCCTCATTTATTCATTGGTCCAACCTCATATTCTTAAACATGATAGCCAGTTATTGGCTCAATTTCCAACTTTGCTTGACTTAGGTCATGCATTCTTTTTCCATCATTCACATTTAGCTAAATAACTTTTTACCATCAACACCTATAGTATATCTTTCTCCTTATTTTATTACTTTCATGATTTTATTGGCTAATCATTTATTCCAAATTGAATATCAATCTTTGCTATCTTCTATTTTCAATCATCGAACACGTGATTTTAACTTATTGAATCTATATGTATCAAGCTTCATGCATTTATTATACTCTACTTGAAGTCTAATTTTCTCTATTTTCCTATACTATTAACTTGATATCTCTCAATGAAAATCACTATTTGCCTATCATATTTCCACAACAAATTTTCTACAAGCTTTGCCCAAATCTCTTGTCAAAAATTCTTTCATATCCAAGCTTTAGACAAGTGAACCATCACATATCAATTTTGTCCATGCTTCCATTTTATTGAGGCAATTTACATTATTTTCGCCTCAATCTTAGTTTGTGATCAACATGTGCTTGACTTAGGCCATGCATTTCTTTTTTCCCTCATTTATATTTACCCAAATAAATTTCTAGCTTCAATATCTATGGCGTGTCTTTCTTCTCGTTTTACTACTCATATGATCATATCGGGTCATCATTTCTTCCAAGATTCTTGCTTTATTTTCAATCGTTGGACACCAACTTTTAATTTATACATGCACCCCTGTCTAGTCTATATCTTCCCGAATCAAACCTCGTATATTTATACTCTGCTTGAGATTTAATCCTTTCAAAATTAAGACGCTCTATTGTCCTATATTATCTCGCTATGAAAATAACCATCTACCGATCATATACATAGGACTTCAGTTCGAAATAGACATGGGCATTGGGTCAACCCAATGTTCAACATCCGAGCTAAGGCCCAACACGGTTACATAAAAAAATATTTCTTAAATACAAAATAAATTTTTTAATGTAAAATATACTTTAAATAACAATATATATATATTAATAAAATAAAATTAATATTTAGAAGTTATCGGGACAGATTGGTCCCCCGTTAGGCTGACCTGGGCCGGCGCGATACATTATCGGGCGGGCTTGGACCCGGGCCCAATCTGGTGGCGCACCATGTCTAGTTCTAAATCATAAACTCTTATTCTTTTTTAGATGTATATATGAGAATACAACAAGAGAAAGGCAGGATTTGGGGTTCAATTGATCTTGAGTCCTTTAATTTCCAGGCCTCTTGCCCAAAACCAATTAGTTCAATTGTATCATAGATGAGCAATAGCCAATTATATTGTGCTTGCTAATCATGTCTAATATTGTTGAATGGTTGAATTAGAAGTTGGGATGGCTGGAAAGGTGTCAACCAAAGCTGATGTCTACAGCTATGGAATTCTCCTCCTTGAGGTGTTTATAGGAAGAAAGCCTACTGATGAATAGTTTGATGGGGATTTTACTTTGAGGCAATGGGTGCCAGAAACATTTCCTGTTGCAATTTCAGATGTCATTGACAACCATCTTTTGAGAGAAAGCAATATTACTCCAATTGAAAGATTAGCTGCTATGAATGATCTGCTGGTGATGATCATGGAGATAGGCTTGTCATGTTCGAGGGTGCCTCCAAGTGAGAGAATGGACATGAAGGAAGTGGTTGTAGGGCTGAGAAGGATACGACAGAAGACAAGAATGATAGAAGGACAATTCAAATATATCCGTAGATAGAATGAGATTTAATTCCAGGGCACCAGCGATTGGCGAAAATAGTTGGAGGTGGAAATGTAGTTTGATTGCTTTCATTTAGAGCTCTCACTTGCATTGCTCAATTACAGTTGCAAATAGGATTTAATAAAGATATGCTTAATATGCTTGTGTGTTCTATAGAACAACTCGCACATTTCCAGTGCAAGTTACATTAGAGAGGCTTGGAACTTTGTCCATTATAGCAGTTTGTGCCTTATTGACACCTCATTAGCCATGGTCCACACAAATCCTTTCAATTTTCTAAAATTTTGATGTACTATATCCTCACTATAATTCTCAAACCTACCAAAAAATGCACATCTAGAAGAATGACTGAAAATGAACAATTCCAGTAAGTTTTGGACTGAAGTCCAATTTTATCAAAAGAAAAGCCCTTGAATGAGGAGGATGATAATTATATGTTGTGAGCAACATTGTGTTATTGAAGCATGTTATATGTAATGGCCCTCTAACAAAGGACCATGAGTTATGGACGAAAAATGATCAAATGGACCAAAATACCCTGTTCGTTAAATAGAAGACCCCTCCCCCCACAAGCAAAAATGAAACTTGAAAAATTATAATTCTATTTTCTATGAAGTGAATCCTCCACCAATGTCAAGAGGAAGCTTGGTGTTATCTCGAAGAAAGTAATATCTTCATTCTTTTCAAGCATCCAAAAATGGATGAAGCCAAACCCATGAACATGCCGATGGCCACATTCATAACATTATTTGCTGGTAACAATTCAATGTCCAAGGCTTTATAATGAAGTATTGTGGAAGCATTGCAATCTGTGACCATCACCCAGCCTGATATTGCCTTTGTGCAAATAGGGTATTGGCATCCTAAAATTTTTTAGGTTTTGTTTTTGGAGTGTATTAAAAAATTATTTTTATTTTCAAAAGAACAAAAAAGGGACTGGCCTGTTGGTTCCAGGCTTGGCTATTCCCAACATCTTTACAAGGGATAACTAATCCTACGGCTAAGTTCATTCTCAATGCATTTCATATTGACCCGAACATCATCTTCAACCTGTACGTGTTCTGATACTTGGTAACGAAGTTAAAACTTTATAAAGTGAAGGAAGGAAATTCTTTTTAAAGGAAAGTATTTCATAAACCTTTATCAACATAGATAGATAGAGAGAGAGAGAGAGAGAGAGATATACAAATATTTTTAAGAGAGAAAAAATATAGACAGAGAATAAATAGTAAAAGGGCAGGAGATTTTTAAGAGAAAATTAAGAGAGAGAGAAATAAAGATTTATAAGAAATAGGAAAGAAATAAAGAGACAACTAGTAGAAGAGCAAGAGAGTTTAAGAGAAAAATATGTGTGTGTGTGTGCGTGACAAAGAGAGAGAGAGACGTAAATATTTTAAAGGGAGAGAAGAAATAGAGAAAGGAAAATTAATAAAAGATAGATTTAAAGGAATAATCAGAGAGATATAAATATTCTAAAAAAAAAGACAAAACAAGAAAGAGCGAAGAAAAGAAGGAAGAAAAAGGATCTAATAACAAGATATTTTAACCCCTCTTTTATTTTTATATAGAAATTAAGATTTAGGAGATAATTTTGAAAATTTCAACTTCAATATTTTATGTAGGCAATAGAAAAACTTGGGCTCATGGGAGAGCCTTGGTTAAGTCTCCATAGCCTCCTGAGGGAGGACTTATTTTTGAAATCTTTTTAAAAATAAGATATATATACATATATTATATATAAAGACAAAGTTGAAAATATTTCATTTATTATTGCAAAAAGGTACCGCTCTCCCACCATTGGGTGTGGGAGAGAGACTAACCTCAAAAGAAAAACAACTATCAATAAAGAGTGCTCCTCTTGTTCTTAAATCCCGTTGGGAAGACACTTTTAAAGGTGGATCACTCTTCTAAGGCTACTAACAGGACGACCAATAGGTATTTTATCAAGGGAATGTAGATCTAAATGATGTCAAAACGCATTTTAACATCTATATATTCATAGTGTTTTTCTTGGGTTGGACAAGCACCAAACTCAAAATTCAACTAGCTATACATGCATATTGTCTGTAGTGATATAACGAAGGCAAACACTCAATTGAAGCTTGAAAAAAACACATATCGTGCCTATTTGAATTTATCAAACAAACAAGACTTGGCTTTACAATGCACTCAAAAGTGGCTCTTGGCTTTGAGGAGGAAATTTCAAGAGCTCTCTTACATAGCCATGGGGAGATGATGAAGGGAAGATTAGGAGAAAGTGATGCTACATACTTTGAGATGGTAGAGTTCAAGAATAGATGAGTCCTTTACTTTAATCAAACAATGAAAAATGAAAACTCTGATGTGTTGAAGAAGCTTTCCAAGGGTCTCCACGTGCTCCCCTTTCTACTCATTGAAGATTAAGGTTGGAAAAGAAGGAGAATACCAAGTTTGAAGATGAAGAAGTGTTCAAAGAGAGAGAGAAGAATAGATGAAGTTAGGGGGCTCGAAAAGTTCACCAAAGGCGCCCGGAATCAAGCCCTTTTCTGGCGAGGATGGAGCTTGAGCTCTAGCGGTCCAAAGGTGCCCGTTTTGGGATATCTTGGTGTCCTTCTTATGGCGATTCCACTAGACCTCTTTCCAGACTGCGATCACGGCCAGAAATAGGTGTTTTGATGCCGTGAAGCTTGCTGGATTAAACTTCTTCTAAGGAAACCGGAAGTGGTTTTGATGGCTTATATGCCTCCAAACCACACCCGATCTTCTTGTGCTTGGCTTGGGGTCGTACCCGGGAGGTGGGGAGATGATCCAATCAGTGAGTGAGATGTTCTGAGGGAGGGGCACCATCGGAATCTGAATCTAGCAGGGATATCAATGGATCAGACTTGGATCCATCTGAATTACTTTTAAAAATTCGGATATGGTAAGCAATTTACCATCCACTTAAGAAAATCGGATCGGATTCGGCTTTAAATAAATATCTGATTCGATACTAACTAACTTAACAGATATATCTGAATCCAAACTATAACCTGATATCTGAATCTGAACCGTGAAAGTTGATATATGAATCCTATAGCCAAATATCTAAATACAAGCTGTGGGAGCTTGAGTTGGTGATAGTAGGTTTTGAAGTTGTAACCTACATCAATGGTAGAATGTTTGGGCATAAGGTCTAGCCAAACCCACTTAGTTAACATTATGACCAAAAATGAATATGAATTTTATATGAAGGTATTTCACTAAAAGCTAATAAGTTTCATGAAGTTGCATATAATAATAGCTTTATAGTTACCATATACACCATTTAACTTATAATATTTAAAATATCATATAAAATTAATTAATTAATTAATATTGTATTTAATTAAACACTTTTTTGTAATCAAGCAAACCATTATAGTTAAGGCATCAACTAAATAGGATATCTTAAATAATTTATTTATTTAATTGGAAATAATAAAGAAAACTTTAATCAAGAAATTCAACAAAATGGGCATTTTAAAAAATATGAAAAAGACACTTTTAGAACTACAATTTTTTTATGGACCATTATGTAAAATTAGTTGTGAGAATATCTATATTATATACTTAAAAAATTGCATGTTTAAAAAAAAAAGTTATTGGTATTGATGTATGAGAGACCTCTAGGAATTGAAATCAATCGACTGTCAAATATTGCTTGATGTTAAATTTGTTTAAAAAACACCTTGTAACGAAGCATTAGAAATAATTATCACATAGTCATGGTTTATGGTGACTATACCAAAGGCTGAAGGTGTTTTTTGTAGTTATCAGGCCAATTTCAAATTTTTGAGACTCATAAAGTCAGAATTTGACAGAAACCAAAGAAGTTGCTTCTTTAACATAAGTACCAAACAATGTACTTTAATTAATATAATTATGTTTGTGCAATTTGACCTTGTAAATGTAATATGTTAATCAATGTTTCTTATGAAAGCTAAAAAAAAAAAGTTAGCAAAAAGTATACTTCACTGTGCAACCATAAAGACATGTAACGAGATTTTAGGAAAAGAAGAGTGGACATGTACCCCTTGGCTCATGTGGGGCTTCCCATAGTTTTAACTTGCTAAATTCACAAAACAAAATAAGAAAAATGGTAAAAAAGTTTCACGTTTCCCCTGTTTAGGAGATCATAGTGAGTTTACAATAAAGTCCCCACGGAGTCCAAGCCTGCTTTTGGTTCCTTGGAAAAGGTGCGCACATTATGCATCAATTTTCAGATCGGTACCTCCCTTTTGCAGCACAGGGATTTGACATAATGGGAATTCAAACTGGAAACTAGCAGTCTACCCCCCCCCCCCAACCGCCTAATGCACCAACCCCCTTGGGGATGCTGTTCCCCTTTTTTGAGCCTACGTACTTTTGCGGAAGCTGGCATAAATGTCTTGCACTGTGATACTAAGAGTTGCGCATGTAATACCTTTTTTTTTTGCGTATACAATGGACAGAAAAAGACTCTTGACAGAAGATCAAATGCTTGTTCATGTTATCCCTGTTCTAACTCTACCTGTTCATTAGGGTTTTCCTTCGATATTTTCTGGTGACATTTCCAGTGTTTTCTTTACTAGAACTTTTCATGCTAGAATCTCCAACTCCTTGCGAGCTCTTTTGGTCAAACACCAATACTTGAATTGGAGCTTGTCAACCCTGTAAACTAAAGCTCATTTCTCATGGATATGGAAAAGTTTCCATTTGGGGATGAGAAGAGGTTTGTTACTTAATCTAGCGGTGTTTGGGTAATGGTAAGAAGGTGAAAATGTGGTATGAGTATTGGGAACAGGGGATTGTAGAATATGGAGGGGAAGAAAGGCAAAAGAAGAACTGATGAAAAAGACGAGGCTGCTGCCGAAAATTATAGTTCTTGTAGACTTAGGCACTCCCCTCATAAAAATCAAGTTGAGTGAGTGGGTCCGTTTAGTTAGCTCCACCACCACATGATTGTCGTTTCTGTGGTGGAGGATAGATCCAACTGTTGTCTGGGGTAATCAGCATTTTTTGAACATTTTATGGCGAGTTTACAACAAAATATCAAAGATTGCTAGCCACGAACACCTTGATTTTCCTTAATTTTGATCAATTTCTAATCTGATTAAATTGTCAACTCGATTTAGGACCCATTTAGATCTAATTTCAGAAATTTAGACTCAAGCACTGCCCAAAAAAATCATACAGAGAAACGAGACCGTAGACCCATATCTGGATCCAAATCCCAGCTGTAAATCGAAATCAGATCACTAGACCCATATTTGGATCCAACTGCCACCTCTAGATTGCAAAAGAGCCCTCCATCCATATCTGAATCCACCTAGTCTAGATTGAAGAGCCTTGGATTCATATTTGATCCAATCCAAGATCTAAAGAAAAAATGGATCCGTAGATCCATATCTAGACCCAAATTTAAGATCCAGATACAAAATTGAGCCTTACATCTGAATCCAAATCTCTGCTTTAGATCGAAAATTGTGCCAAATTCAGATTGAAAACTAAGCATTAGATCCAAAAATAACCTATATCCAAAAACCCGATACAAGATCCAAAAATAGAGTCAAAATCCATATCACAATCCAAAACAAATATATATATATATATATATATATATAAATTCAATGCACAAACCATAACCTAGATCCAACCCAAATTTTTCATCCAAATATAAAAAACCAAGCCCGCGAACCAACCTCCAGCATCATATATTAAGTTGGATCCCTGAGCATGCACACAAACTCCCCTCACCTTCGGTCTCAATTCTGCTTTATAAAATTTAAAACTGGATGGAAAACACAAATCCAATCCATAATTCGGGCATTTAACATCGAACTGGACCCTTTCTGGTTCGGGAAAAATTGATTCAGATTCAAGCGGACCCAAAATTGCCAAAACCGGAGCCAAATTCATTTTACAAAAAGGTCATTTTGCCCTTAGAAAAATATCAAATTTTCTTTTCTTTTTAAAAAAATTTTTAACCATGCTGCTGGGACTCGCGTGGGGCCTGCCTAGGGTGGCAGGACCAAATACCCACCTCATTGACTCAATAAAATTCAAGCCAATGAGGGGGCATTTAATTAGCCAAGGCCAGATTCGGCAGTAACCAGCATGCTACTGGCAGAGAGTGTTCGGTGTCTAGCAGAGTGCTCTCGCCAAGAAGCCTGTGCCATGCTCAGCAAAGAAGGGCACTAGGAGACCTAACATGTTAATCATAGTTTCCATCCATCCAAGAGAATTTTGAACTTAAAATCTCTCTTTTCATTTCTCTATTTCTCTCTCAGATTTCTCTCTCTTTGATTTTTATCTCTCATTCTAGCTCTCCCTTTCTCTATCTCTTTCTAAAATTATCTTTTCTTTTTTTCTCTCTCTTCATTTCTCTCTCTTCCTTTTTAAAAATCTTTTTCTCTCTCTTTCTTTCTTTTATTGCTTCTCTTTTAATCTCTCTTTTTCTCTTTTTCTTTTATCTTTCTCTCTCTCTCTCCTCCCCTGCCTTAACCAAGTGATGTGTAGACAACAGCCGGGTTAGGTAGGTGGCGTGCTATAACCACGGCTTCAGTTTGATTCTTGGAGGGTCTTATCCTGAAGGTATTGAGGAGTAGTGTTGATCTTGGCATTAGAGATGCCTTTATGAGGTCAAATGGACCGGTTCTTGTCCACCTTCTTCTCCCCTCTCCTTTATCTCCCCTCCCTTTAGACTCTCTCTCTCTCTCTCTTTATATATATATATATATATATATATATATATATATATATATAGTCCCATTTTACTTCGCCCAAAATCTGTCAACTTCACCAAGGCCAATATTAAGGTGCAGTACCCATGATTGTTATCAGACTACACTTGACTTGATAGCATACCCATTTTCGATTTTATATGTATGTTGTGGTATGAATGACTTATCTAATTTTCTTTTCAAGCATAGAGAACTCTTTTTATTTTCATTTAACATGCATATTCACTATTCATTTATAGGATTAACGAATACCCACAGCCACTTCTTTAAAAACCTAAGCAAATTAAAATCGAGCCCTAATAATGTGGTAACTGAGTTAGGCAAAAACCTTGACCTACATCATTAAACAAAATTTCTAAAACAATTTAAAATCTTTACCATGCACCACACTTCATTTAAGTGGAGAATAATGCTTAAATGAATGTGGACATGCACCAAGAATGAACAATGCACCAGAAAAACTAAGCCTCATACTGATGGCCGGTGGACCCTTTTCCACTTTGCAAAACAAAATCCCATTGGTGAACCAAAAGAAATTTTGGGACGCAAAATATGCGGCACTAGTGGTGAGAAATTTCTTCATAAAAAACGAGCTTGTAAGGTAGGTAAATGCAACACATATGATATTGATTTTTAATTTCATGTCATTATGGATATAAAAGTCTTGACCAACATCATTATACAATTTGATCTATAAACTAGTTGCTAAGTTGATGGCTGAGAGAATGAAGATTGTTTTAGCAGAATTATTGGCTCAGAACAAGAGCCTCTGATCTCTCAAGTGGATTTATCCACCAACCATGCACCTTGCACTTGAAGCGGTCAACAGCTTGGATAAGGGCACATAGAACAATCTTTTATCCTGAAATTAGATATTCCAAAAGGTTATGGAAAAGTGAGATGGTCTTTCCTGCACTTTGGTCTTTCTTTTTTGGGATCCTGTGAAGATTGGGTGAGGAAAATTATTACTTATGTTTCTACTGCTTCCTTAGTTGTCAACTTTAAGAAGGGAGGGAACCACTTTTTGTTGCCATGGAGGCCGATGACAAACACACCCTCTCTCTCCACTTTTATTTACTATCATTGTGTTGTGGAAGTTTTATTTGGAAACCTCCAATGGCAAGTTTTACAGGGCAGGAAGCCCCTAAAATGACTTTCTCAATTTACTTCTTACCTGGGGTGCTTCTTCTCTTCAAATGACATCCTTTTATTTTTTGGGGCTGTTGTGAAAATCCACTTCTCTTTTATACCAAGTTTTACCTGATTTCACTTCCAAAGCAGGTCTGACTATAAATTTATTTCATTTTTTTATTCATTTTAATGTTCTTGACAACACAATGGTCATTGCAAACTGATTTCATTGACAATTGTCTAAACTTCGCCTAACTTATTTGGGTTCCATTATTTGTTGGTATTCTCACCCCGACTTATGTGAGAAGCTTTGTAGAAGGGTGGACCATCCACTTACTTATATGAGAAGCATGTTCTGCAGCAAGTGGTGGGTTATTTGGTGAGAGCATTTAGACTTCCGCTTATTGTACTGAACTTTATAGAGAAGAATTTGTCATTTTATTTGGGGGGATTCCCATCATATTAGGAAACATCAGTTACTTAGTTGTAAGTCTGCTTGCTCCAATACAAGAAGGTGGTCTTGGCCTTCTTGACGTCACCAACTCCTTATGTACTCTTTTGGTCAGACACCAATACTTGAATGGGAGCTTGTGAAGTAATGCTTATTTCTCTTGGATATGGAAAAGCTGCCTTTCAGGGATGAGAAGAGGTTTGTTACTTAATTTAGCAGTGTTTGGGTTACCGTAAAGTAGAAAATTTGGTGTGAGGATTGGGGTTCTCATAGTTTCATTAACTTCAGATGAAATGGACATGAAATAAAAAATAGAAGACCCTAGATACAAGGGGGAAGCCAGCAATTTTCTTAGGAAGGGTAGAATAGTATTTGCAAAAAATATACAAGTACTGAACATTATTTTTCAAAATTTTTACATAGCCCAATTAAAAATTTTTAGAAATATAAGTATCATATTTTTTCCAAAATATGATGGGGGAGGGGTCATGGCTAGAAGTGCATAACTCTATTCAAAAAGTTATCTCACAGTGGTTCAAATGGTCTTTGAAATAAATGGATTACAATACGCCGTGTTTATGCTTACATGTACTCTTTTGGAACATAAGGAAACAAAGAAATTCTATTATGCATCATGCCAATTTGATTCTGAGTGGTCTCGAATGGAGAGTCTGCAATGATTTAAAGGATATGATAGCTGGTATAAAGTGGAAACATCAAGAGGTGATCGTTCCTCCTTACCACATGGTTTTGCGGTCGATCTGTATGTGGTGAAATGGTATGCAGAAAATGTCTGTATGTGGTGAAATGGTGTGCAGAAAATGGCTTTCTGTAGCTGATGTATTTGCTGTCAACATGATTGTAATGAGGCTGTAATCCTTTTGTACAGTGAGGTTGGTTTTTTGCCTATCTTCTTTTTGGTTAGTTGTAGTTTCTATCTTTGTATTTGAGGTTTATGTCTCTTCTTTTTTGGTTTGTTCTAGCTCAGGTATCTTGTATTTTGTTATCTGTCATATTGTTAATAAAAATGTTCGGGATGCCTAAACTCATAGCAACAACGTTCCATCGCCATGTAGGGCTGCACATGCGTCGAGCCCAAGCTTGTCCCTCTTGAGCTCGACTTGATTATACAACATCAAGCTTGAGCTCGACTCCCTTAACTTCCTTAACTCATTTATGGCCTAACTTGTTTTTTAAAACTTGTTCACATCAACTTGTTCAATTCATGTACCAAAGCAAAACTCGAGTTGAAAGGAAAATTGGTTTTCTTGTGATACAAACTGGGGTATGATTGTCCTGTAGTACCAAGATATTCTTTTTAGTGCTGTAAGTTAAATGAGAAAACAACTTAAAATTTTCCACTTAATCACAAAGTTGCACACCAATAAGAACAAATTATATGGTAAAACCATGAAAACAAGGGGTTTCTACCCCCTGCCCTTTTCTCCCTCTCTCTCTTCACAGGGACAAATTGTCAATGCAACAAATTGAAGAAAACATGTGGTGCCATTTGTATCTTTGCAAAAGCAGTTCCATTCTCTCCCCAACCTTGCGTGCATATGTTTTTGTGGAACTGAATAGCCACCTATAACTTTTCGTGGAACAACCTTCAATGATGCCATAAACACTTCTAGAAAGCCTTAGAGGACTAAGTTTAAGGGGGCGTATGACGAACTTGTGTTATAGAAACAAAATTTCACCTTCAACTAGAATTGGAATGAAACTTCCAACTCTAGTTTCCCTTTGATAGTCTGGTACTTTGATTTAAAATTGAAAATTATGTGTTTGATAGAGCAAGAACTAAAATTCTGGAATTGGTGTATTAAAATCATCATAACATGTGCCAAGAGAGAAGACATCCAATCATTAGGGCCTGATTTCTTAGAACCTTACACATTGCAAATGATTTAAAATTTTAATACTTCAATATATCCCCCCGAATTAAAAGGAAATTTTAAAATGCATGATCTACAAATGATTGTGAAGGAATGTATATAGTGCTGGCTAGTGCATCTTCTCAAGAGTTAAGAATATAAGCCCACTTACTTAGAGATTTTAATATTTGCCAATATTAGCCTTAGGTGGAAGACTCAGCAATACAATAGAAAGTGAGCATCTCTGCTAACAACCTTACAGGTTTTGGATATGGATCCAACAGATTTGGAACTATCATGATGTGTCAGTCAAGAAAAATAAAGGAAGAAAAATATTATGTGGATGCATAAAAATGAAATGGTGGTTGGATCGACTAAGAACTAATCGACCAAATGTGTGGTGGGTGAGAGAAAATGGAAAACAGGGCCTAAAAATTTTACAAGTCTTAAATAAAGCAAGGGAGGGAAAGAAAAGAGCCGATAAAAAGCAAAAAGGATTCATGTTTAACCAAAAAAAAAAATAGTTTCAATCTGTCACCGATTTTTTACAAACTGAAACATTTCATTAATTGTTCACCTTTCTCCAAGAGGCTCTCTTAGCTGCTCAACCATTTAAGCTTCTAGAAGAAGGCGATCTGTTCCTGTTTATCTGTGAGAAATGGGGTTGCTACTGCATCATTTTGTTGAGGAGTAATACTATTTGCACCAACCAGAAGACTTAAGAACTGGCTTTCTCAGTTCCAGGAGGCATTTCCTGTGGCCTCCCAAGCTGATGTTCTCAGTGAAACCACACCAACATGACCAAGTCCTATTGACTTCTGTCATGTTTGCTGAAAGCAGTTGCAATCTATTGATTTTTACAGATTCACTCTACTTTTGCAGGTGGAAAACATGACATAAAAAATGTACAAGACCTAAATCAAACAAGGGAGAGGAAAAAAGAGCCCACGAAATGCAAAAGATTCATACTTGACCCAAAAAAAAGGTAGTTACAATCTGTCACCGATTTTGAACACTGAAACATATCGAATAATTGTTACATTTCCTCCAAGATGGCATCTTAACTCCTGTGGCAGATCAAGTGCAGGACATATGTAAATACTGAAGGCTTCAGCCAACGAAACAGAAAAGGTTCTGTAACATGATATAACAGCACCTCAACCACTTCAGCCTAGGATGGATAACCTTTCCCTAAGATGGTCCCTGGGTTCCCGCGGCAGATGGAGTGCTCGACAAATGTAAGTTACCAACTTTTCAAGCTTTGAGAGGCAGGCGATCTGTTCATTTGCATCCATGGGACATGTTGTTTCTACTGCATCATTTTCATTTTGGTGGGTAGTAATGTCCACCAGAGACTTCAGATTGGGGAAGTATTGAAGCTCTAGGTATCTCAGTTTTGTGAGGCATTGCCAGTGTTCTCCCAAGCTGATGTCCTCATAGAAATAGTTTAGGTACAATGTCTCCAGTTGGGAGAGACCCCACAAGCACTGAGGTACCCTTCCCAATTTGACCTCATCAACATTTGTGTCGCTCAAAGACAGGGACTTGAGGGAGGGTAGAAATGTTGATACCTCCGATGGCAATGGCGATGGGAGTAGTACTGCTGAGTCTGGATCCAACCTTAACTCAATGAGGTTAGGCAGTTGCTCAAGGAATTTCCATCCCAATCTTGCACTTAGGCACCAACACACTGACAAACTTTGGAGCTGATTCACTTGACCGTCATGCCAAGCAAGCTCCAATAGAGCATCAAGCAAGCCTTCTGTCTGCATCTTTGGACAATTCATAAAATTCGCCTCTCTTAACCTTGGCGTAGAAGACAATGTTGTTTCCCCTAATCCATCTGCTGGCCACCCTTCCCAGTTGAGCAAACCTTCCACCATCAACTCCTCAAGTAACGGAACATTAACAAGAGCCTTCAAGCTATTAGGTCCGTACACCTTCTACGACTTGAGAGCAGGCATGTCATGAGGTAATTACTCTAGGCTGTCACAAAATTCTACCTCCAACGACTCCAAGGCAGGCATGTCAGATAGAGTCTTCAGCCTATCACATCTCCGCACCATCAATGACTTGAGAGCAGGCATGTCATCTAAATGCTCTAGGCCGTCACAATAACTCACCTCCAATGACTCCAAGACAGGCATGTTAACAGGAGCCTTTAGGCTGTCACATGGCCACACCACCAACGACTTGAGAGCAGGCATGTGATGAGGCGATTGCTCTAGGCTGTCACAAAGTGCCACGTCCAACCACTTGAGAGCAGGCATGTGATGAGGTAATTGCTGTAGGCTGCAGCATTCCTCCACCTTCAACGACTCCAAGGCAGGTGTGCTAGCTATTTCACATAGTGCTGGGCAATTGATGACCTTTAGTACTTTTAACGAGGTAATGCTTATTAGTTTTTCCCATAAATGGCATCTTTCCAGCTTTAGTGAATGTGGCTTGGTATACTCAGTATTGAAATGCCAAACTGGCATCTTTTCTTTATAATCACCTATCTCCAAGCACTCCGGCCAAAGTGGAGGTTCCAATGCCTCCAGTGCACCACTCTATTCAGAAGCACCACTCTGTTGGTCATTACAACTATGATGAATGGGAATCAGAGAATGACATGGTTATGGCATGGCTGCTCAACTCTACGGAACCATCCATAGCAAATCTGTTTACATATCAAGATACCGCACACAGAATATGGGAGGATCTAAAACAACTTTACAGTGAGCAAAATAATCTTGCTCAAGTATACCAGATACAATGTGAGATTGCCAATCTCACCCTCCGTGACCAAGATGTGTAGCGGTACATTGGGAGACTTAGGAGTCTATATGATGAGCTCCTCCAATATTGACCAGTGACCTCTCATCCAGCCATTTACAAAGAGTGTTTTGAAGAAGATCAAATCTTCAAGGTCCTCATTGGATTGAGTGAGGACTATGAAGCCATAAGGACTCAAATCCTGAATACTATGCCGCTGCCAAAATTCAATGTTGTTTGTCAAATGATTCAAAGAGAGGTGTCATGGCGAAGAGTCATGAGTGTCCCTCCTCAAACGGACTCCATAGAAGACAGCCAAGAAAGAATGGAGTGCCTTTCAGAATCGGGCACTAATCAAGGCATACAAAGGTACCACCCAAACACATAGAAAAATCACAGCAAACTTAAGTGTACTCACTGCAGGAAATTGGGTCACACACGCGATCGCTGCTGGGAACTTGTGGGGCGACCAGGGAAGGAAAAGGGATTTCTTCGAGACAAATATTAGTTCCACTTTTACTTGTTCCTAAGCTTGCTGTCAACATTATGCATGTTAGCAAAAACACTCAAGATTATGATTGTTTGGTTGTTTTCTCCAAGAAGGATGTAACGTCTCAGGACCCGAGCACGAAGAAGGTGATTGGTAAGGGCCGACGCCATGGTGACCTCTACACTTTGGATACCGACAGTTTGAGGTTTTTCACCAAATCAAAATCGACCCAAAGGACGGACTATCAAATTTGACATGCTTGATTAGGACACATATATGATCGCAACCTCAGTCCCCTCATCCCTTCCCTCACCATTGATGATAATAATGCATGTAATGCATGCAAATTCGCCAAATTCACACGCCTCACCTTCCAGCCAATTCATGAAAGGTCTGAAAAAGCTTTCGATATCATTCACTCAGATGTTTGGGGACCTACTCCAGAGGACTCTCACGCTGGTTTTAAGTTCTGTCTCTTTCATTGATGATATGACTCGTGTAACTTGGATTTATTTTCTCAAAAATTAGAGTGAAGTGCCAAAATTTTTTGAAGAATTCTATGCCCTCATTCTCCCTCATTATGGTGCTAAGATTAAAATGCTTCGCTTTGACAATGGTGGTGAATATGTGAATGATGCATTGAAAAACTTTATGAGGAAGCTTGGATTACAACACCAATGTACATGCACCGGGACGCCTCAGCAAAATGGCATTGCAGAAAGAAAAAACCGACAACTTCCGAATATTGCTCGGGCCCTTATGATGCACATGAACGTACCTCAGATTTTTTGGAGCAAAGCCATTGGGACAACATGTTATATATCCATTCGAGTTCCAAACTCTAGTATAGAAGGAAAAATTCCTCTTGAACTCCTTCTCTATAAGCCGCTGTCACTTGAACACCTCAGGGTATTTGGGTGCAAATGTTTCGTACATGTGCAAGAAAGATTTAGAAATAAATTCCAGCAATTACGTGGTCTACTTTGTCTAGTATATTGTTCGTCAATTTTTTCAGGTTTGTGATGTAATATATTGTAGTCAACTATTTGGAATTGACATTCCATAGCATAGCTAGTTGGCTTGAGGAGCACGCTGATGGTACATCCTTAGTTCCATTCTTATGGGTGTTACTTCCCTAGACTTTGGAAAGAAAGAAACTGAAATGTGCATCGAAGAAGGTTTAATGATCTCATCATTTCCTAGATTTGAAACATAGATCATCTGCCAATGCCTCTGGCCACTTCGGTTAGAATCAAGTAGTAGTATCACGCACATATCATGGTGCATCTTTGACTCCCATTTCCAGTGGCGGAGATAGGAATTTCTGGTTAAGTAAGGATGTCAATATATTCGATTTGAATCAGATATCCAACCAAACCATTCTGAAAAACCAGTTATAGAAAAAAAAATATAATGTCCAATGGAAAAATCAGATCAGGTTTGGATTTAAGATATGACATTCTATTGGTTTCAGATTCAGATATATGTAAATATTTGATCAGATTCAAATTCAGACCGGATTCAGTTTTAAACAAATGTCATACATCTAACAATCTTCTATATTGAAAGTCAGCTAGATTTTGTTCAAAATTCAGATTTGGAAGTGAATGCAATGTTGGATTCAGATCATATTCAGATTGCAAAATTAGATTTCAGACTTAGATATGACTTTTATTCATTCATGTTCATATCAGAATTCAAATATGAACACGTGAATATTTGAAAAATCAGCTACATACCATTAAGAGTAATTTTTATTCGAATCTGATCCATTGACATCCCTATGGCTGATCGCACATGACAAGCAAAGCTGGGTGGCAGCTCCTAATGCTAGATCCACAATCCAAGTCCACTCCTCATTGAAAAGCTGTTGACCCTGCCGGCAACTGCTCATACCAGCCCACATCTGGCTTATTTGCTGCTCTTTTTGGCGTAACAAAGAGTGTATCAGAACCTCTTTGCGATGCTCAGCTTGCCTGATGCATTCCTTCCAATTGCAAATCTCATGCTAATTCACTTCGCAGGGGCTGCATGTTTGTCTTCTGATCTTGGAGTTGAGTTGGACAATTTATATGGATATAGTTGGGATGTCAGCAGATCACATTCAAATCAGACATGCTTTTAACTGTATCCACTTTTTTGGATATTCATATTAGAAAAACAAAGAAATTTATATCTGAATCTAAATTCAAAATCTGATTTCACAATTGACTTTTACATTCATATCTGAATCTGAATCCAAATTTTGGACCAAATTTAGCCATTTTTTTAGAATTTAAGAGCATTAGATATAAGATATTTCTTTAAAAATAAATCCGATTAATCCGAATATGATAGGAAATTATGTATATCTGAATCCAATCATAGGTCATTTCTTAAATACAAATATGATCTGCCTTATTAACTAGATATTTTCTTTTTTCATACCTGATTTTTTTCGATAGAGTTTGGTCAGATATGTGATTCAAATCGGATATGCTGACATCTCTAGATATAGGGTAATTAGCAGCTCAGGTTTCCTATGGAAGATAATGGGAGTTAGGCTCTATTAACAAAAAATTATATTTACAGCTGCCAAAAATGGGGATGCATAGCGTGTAGACCATAGTGAAAACTTAGCTACTGTGTCCTAGTGGCAGAGCTACATTACTGCTAGTGTGGGCACTTGCCCACACCAACCCAAAAAAATAAACTATTTACATACAAAAACTTCATTAATTTTCAGCTTTTTACATATCAGTCTCCCTTAAGATTTGAGTCTTACTTCAAGTGCCCCTAAACCAGAAATTTTTCGTTCTGCTACTCGCTTTAAGCATAAAGACATGTAATGAGATTTTAGGAAATGAAGAGTGGACATGTACCCATTGGTTCATATGGGGCTTCCCATAGTTTTAACTTGCTAAATTTATCAAACAAAATCAGAAAAATGGTCAAAAAGTTTCGCGTTTCCCCGGCTTGGGAGAGCAGAATGAGTATTAGAAGTCATTTTTTACAATAAAGTCTCCATAAAATCCAAGTCTGCTTTTGTACCTTGGAAAAGGTGCCCACATTATGGATCAATTTTTATATCGGTGGCTCGATTTTGCAGCACATGGAGTTGACACAATGGGGATCCAAAATGGAAACTAGCAGTCTACCCGCCCCCACCCGCCGAAGGCACCAACCCCCTTGGGGATGCAGTTCCCCTATGTTGAGCCTATGTACTCTTGCAGAGGGTAGGATAAATGTCTTGAACTGTGATACTAAGAGTTGCACATGTAATACCGTTTTTTTTTTGCATATACAATGGACTCGACAGAAGCTCTAATGGTTGTTCATGTTGTCCTTGGTCCAACTCTACCTATTCAACAGGGTTTTCCATCGATATTTTCTGGTGATATTTCCAGTGTTTTCTTTACTATAACTTTTCATGCTAGAATCTCCAACTCCTTGCAGGCTCTTTTGGTCAGACACCAATACTTGAATTGGAGCTTGTGAACCCTGTAAACTAAAGCTCATTTCTCATGGACATGGAAAAGCTGCCTTTTGGGGACAAGAAGAGGTTTGTTACTTAATCTAGCAGTGTTTGGGTAATGGTAAGAAGGTGAAAATTTGGTATGAGTGGGGATTGTAGAATATGGAGGGGAAGAAAGGCAAATCAGTAACTGATGATTAAGATGAGGCTGCTGCCAAAAATTATAGTTGACTTATAGACTTAGGCACTCCCCTCATTAAAATCAAGTTAAGTGAGTAGTTCCGTTTAATTAGCTCCACCACAACATGATTGTCTTGCCAGTGGTGGAGGATAGATCCAACCGTTGTTTGGGGTAATCAGCAGTTTTTGAACATTATATGGCGAGTTGACAACAAAATATCAAAGATTGCTAGCTGCAAACACGTTGATTTTCCTTAATTTTGATCAATTTATTATCTGATATATTTTCAACTCAATTTCGGACCCATTTAGATCTAATTTCAGAAGTTTAGACTCAAGCACAGCCCAAATCCAGACATATTTTGTAATTCAGATCCACATTCAGACATGGATTCAGTCCAAAAAATCATAGAGACTGAAAACAAGACCCTAGACCCATATCTGGATCCAAATCCTAGCTGTAAATTGAAATCAGATCCCTAGACCCGTATTTTGATTCAAAGCCACCTCTAGATTGCAAAAGAGCCCTCCGTCCATATCTAGATCCACCTAGTCTAGATGGAAGAGCCTTGGATTCATATTTGATCGAATCCAAGATCTAAAGAAAAAATGGATCCATAGATCCATATCTAGACCCAAATTTAAGATCCAGATACAAAATTGAGTCTTTGATCTGAATCCAAATCTCAGCTTCAGATAAAAAATTGTGCCAAATTCAGATAAAAAACTGAGCATTAGATCTAAGATCCAAAAATAGAGTCAAAATCCAGATCACAATCCAAAACAAATACGTATATATATCCAAATTCAATGCACAAACCATTACCTGGATCCAGCCCAATTTTTTATCCAAATATAAAAAACCAAGCCAGAAAACCAACCTCCAGCATCCTATTTCAAGTTGGATCCCCGAGCACGCAGACAAACTCCCCTCACCTTCAGTCTCAATTGCACTTTATAAAATCTAAAACTGGATGGAACACACAAATCCAATCCGTAATTCAGGCATTTGACATCGACGTGGACCCTTCCTGGTTCGGGAACAATTGATTCAGATTCAAGCGGACCCAAAATTGTCAAAACTGGAGCGAAATTAATTTTACAAAAAGGTCATTTTGGCCTTAGAAAAATATGAAATTTTCACTTTTTCTTTTTCTTTTTTTTTAATTTTATGCATGCTACTGGGACTCGTGTGGGTCCTACCTAGGGTGGCAGGACCAAATACCCACCTCATTGACTCAATCAAATTCAAGCCAATGAGGAGACATTTAACTCCCCCAGGCCAGATTCGGCAATAACCAGGATGCTACTGGGAGAGAGGGTTCGGTGTTTAGCAGACTGCTCTCGCCAAGAGGCCCCTGTAATACTCAGCACAAAAGGGCACTAGGCAGCCTAACTTGTTAATCCTAGTTTCCATCCATGAAAGAGAATTTTGAACTTAAAATCTCTTCTTTAATTTCTCTATTTCTCTCTCAGGTTTCTCTCTCTTTGATTTCTCTCTCTCGTTTTAGCTCTCTCTTTCTCTATCTCTTTCTAAAAATTTTCTTTTTCTCTTTTTTCTCTCTCTTCAGTTCTATCTCTCCCTTTTTAAAAATCTTTTTCTCTTTTATTACATCTCTTTTAATCTCTCTTTTCTCTTTTTTCTTTTATCTTTCTCTCTTCGATTTCTCTCTCTCTCTCTCTCTCTACACATATATATATATATAGTCTCATCTTGCTTCGCCCAAAATCTGTCAACTTCACCGAGGCCAATATTAAGGTGCAGTACCCATGATGGTTATCAAACTACACTTGACTTGATAGCGTACCCATTTTCGATTTTATACGTATGTTGTGGTGTGAATGACTTATCTAATTTTCTTTTCAAGTATATAGAACTCTTTTTTTTCATTTAACATGCATATTTACTACGCACTTATAGGATTCACGGATACCCACAGCCACTCCTTTAAAAAACCAAAGCAAAATAAGATCGAGCCCTAATAATGTGGTAACTGAGTTAGGCTAAAACCATGAGATTGAAAAAAATTTATGTTACAAATGATCATTCATTAAAAAATTTTTATAAAATTTTATTACATCTCTTTTTCAAAAACTGACTTGATTTTTTATTTCAAATGATTTTTCCAAATCAAACAATTCACTAGTTAAGATTATTTCTTCTAAAACATATATCCTACCATTTTATAAAAAAATTATAGAACTCTCTTTTCCAATGCCTCACAAACTGTTTTCTTATTTTAAGGATTGACTCTTACATCATTTTTTGCTTTATAACATTTAAAATTTCTAAAACAATTTAAAATCTTCACCTTGCCCCACACTGCATTTAAGTGGAGAATAATGCTTAAGTGAATGTGGAAATGCACCAAGAACGAACAACGCGCCAGAAAAACTAAATCTCATACTGATCACGGGTGGACCCTTTTCCACTTTGCAGAACAAGGTAGGTAAATGCAACACATATGATATTGATTTTTAATTTCATGTCATTATGGATATAAAAGTCTTGACCTACATCATTATGCAATTTGATATATAAACTAGTTGCTAAGTTGATGGCTGAGAGAATGAAGATTGTTTTAGCACAATTATTGGCTCAAAACAAGGGCATCTGATATCTCTAGTAGATTTATACACCAACCATGCACCTTGCACTTGAAGCGGTCAACAGCTTAGATAAGGGCATATATAACAATTTTTTCTCCTCAAATTAGATATTCCAAAAGCTTAGTGAGATGGTTTTTCCTGCACTTTGGTCTTTCTCTTTTGGGATCCTGTGAAGATTGGGTGAGGAAAATTATTAATTATGTTTCTATTGCTTCCTTAGTTGTCATCTTTAAGAAGGGAGGGAACCACTTTTTGTTGCCATGGAGGCCGATGACAAAAGCACCCTCTCTATCCACTTTTGTTTACTATTGTTGTGTTGTGGAAGTTTTATCTGAAAACCTCCAATGGCGAGTTTTAAAGGGCAGGAAGCCCCTAAAATGACTTTCTCAATTTACTTTTTACCTGGGGCACTTCTTCTCTGCAAATGACATCCTTTTATTTTTTTGGGCTGTTGTGAAAATCCACTTCTTGTTTAAACCAAGTTTTACCTAATTTCACTAACAAAGCAGGTTTGACTCTAAGTTCATTCCATTTTTTTATTAATTTTAATGTTCTTGACAACACAATGGTCATTGCAAACCGATTTCATTGACAGTGGTCTAAACTTCCCCTTACTTATTTGGGTTCCATTATTTGTTGGTACTCTCAACCCTGACTTATGTGAGAAGCTTTGTAGAAGGGTGGACCATCCACTTACTTATATGAGAAGCATGTTCTGCAGCAAGTGGTGGGTTATTGGGTGAGAGCATTTAGACTTCCACTTATTGTACTGAACTTTGTAGAGAAGAAATTGTCACTTACTTAGTTGGAAGTCTGCTTGCTCTGATACAAGAAGGTGGTCTTGGCCTTCTTGACGTCACCAACTCCTTATGTACTGTTTTGGTCAGACACCAATACTTGAATGGGATCTTGTGAACACTGTAAACTAATGTTTATTTCTCTTGGATATGGAAAAGCTGCCTTTTGGGGATGAGAAGAGGATTCTTACTTAATTTAGCGGTGTTTGGGTAACTATAAAGGTGAAAATTTGGTGTTAGGATTGGGGTACTCATAATTTCATTAACTTGAGATGAAATGGACTTGAAATAAAAAACATAAGACCTTAGATACAAGGGCAAAGCCAGAAATTTTTTTTAGGAAGGGTGGAATAGCATTAGCAAAATATATACAATTACTGAACAATATTTTTCAAAATTTTTGCATAGCCCAAATTAAAATTTTTTAAAAATATAACTATCATATTTTTGCGTAACTCTATTCAAGAAGTTATCTCATGGTGGTTCAAATGGTCTTTCAAATAAATGGGTTACAATACGATGTGTTTATGCTTACATGTACTCTTTTGGAACATAAGGAAACAGAGAAATTCTATTATCCATCATGCCAATTTGATTCTGGGTGGTCTTGAATGGAGAGTCTGCAATGATTTAAAGGATATGATAACTGGTACAAAGTGGAAACATCAAGAGGTGATCTTTCCTCTCTACTACATGGTTTTGCGGTTGATCTGTGTGTGGTGAAATGGTGTGCAGAAATTGGCTTTTTGTAGCTGATGTATTTGCTGTCAACAATCGATTGCAATGAGGCTGTAATCCTTTTTTACAGTGAGGTTGGTTTTATGCCTATCTTCTTTTGGTTAGTTGTAGTTTCTATTTTTGTATTTGAGGTTTATGTCTCTCTTCTTTTTTGGTTTGTTCTAGCTCAGGTATATTGTACTTTGTTATCTGCTATATTGTTAATAAAAATGTTTGGGATGCCTAAACTCGTAGCAACAACGTTGCATCGCCAAGTAAGTCGGCACATGCGCCGAGCCCAAGCTTGTGCCTCTTGACCTTGACTTGATTATACAACATCAAGCTCAAGCTTGACTCCCTTAACTTGCTTAACTCATTTATGGCCAAACTTGTTTTTTAAAACTTGTTCATATCAACTCGTTTAATTCAAGTACGACACCAAAGCAAAACTTGTTACCTCAAGTTGAAAGGAAAATTGGTTTTCTTGTGATACAAACAGGGGTATAATTGTCCTATAGTACCAAGATATTCCTTTTAGTGCTGTAAAATGTGCAAACTTAAAAATTTCCACTTAATCACAAAGTTGCACACCAATAAAAACAAGGGGTTTCTCCCCCCCCCCCTTTTTCTCCCTCCCTCTCTTCACAAGGAGAAATTGTCAATGCGACAAATTGAAGAGAACATGTGGTGCCATTTGTATCTTTGTAAAAGAAGTTCCATTCTCTCCCCAACCTTGCGTGGTGTATGGCCGGCGAAAGAATGATACCCCATCAGATCAGATTCGAACTGAATGTCTGGCATTACCCTATTCTATACATCAGAAGTTCACATATTCAGATTTGATTTAAGATTTGAATGTTAATGAAAGAAAAGTTTGTGTGAATCAAATTTTTGAATTTATAGTCCAGACCCGATCCGATATCTAATTTTCATTTTAACATGATCCAAGTCTGAATACATCCTTTAATTGTGCAATTAAATTCTGACCATATTTGGACATGTGAAGGACTGGCCATCTTTCAAATTGTTTGTATATTAAATATACAAGGATATTTGTGTGAAATTGAACCTAAACCCTTATCCAAATTGATTGAACATTTATTAAATTGAATTCAAATGCAGAATTGTGAGAGTGACATTTTATAAAACCAAATACATCCAATTTTTTAATCAGATGTTAATCCTTTATTATCCATTCTAATTTAATTAGATATTAGATACATCGACATCCTTAGCTGTGCCCTTAAATAAAGATACTTTGTCCTCATAAAAGAAATAATCGAGAAGAGATTCATTGTCCTTAAAATACTCTAAAGGGTTGTTCGACAACATGCAAGAACATTATTATGTGAGTGTTCAATGAAGGATAACACATAAATTTTAGTACTGTTTCATGGGGCCCTAATCTTTAGAGTGGATTTATTAGACACTCATATAATATCCCTGCAAACAAATGAGACCTTGACAATGCACAGTAAATTATTGTAAGTTTCAGAAATATTAAGGAAAATTAACTCTTTTGGAGGCTTGGATTTTTATCAGCTCTTGTTTAATATAATTGGATGAAATGTCGGTTAGGCTTGTTTCTTTACGTTGTCTGATGATTTTATAAAAGAACATTCATGGGTAGTAAAAATTTATGGTTGTGGAAACCATCTTGTGAGGGTTTAGTTTATATTTTTTTAAATACTGCTATTGCAAAAAACATACTTACATGGAATCAAATCAATCAAGCTGGTCAATTTAGTAAAATTGGCTATTTTAACAATTCAATTGGTTCAACTGTGAATTGGCAAAACACAATATAAAATTTACCTTTTTTAAAATGATAATACCAAAAACATATATGTACAATTAAATGTGAGTTCATGACACTTAAGCTGAAAGGTATGAGGGGCCCTTGGGTCTTTTCTAGGTAGTGTGGTTGTTAACGACCTGCTCAGCCAAAAACTTGGCTTAACAGTGATTCGGGTTGGATAGGTTAACTTCAGTTTGATTCCAATTAAAGGCATTGATCCAAAGGTATACATGAAAAAAGTTATGAACTTTCAAGAGAATCCTGCTAGGGAGGAGGCCCGGAAGTGTACAAGAAGAAAGCAACAAAAACTTACACACTTTAGAGGGTGTTTGATAATATTGGATAGGTTAACTTCAATTTGATTCCAATTAAAGGCATTGATCCAAAGATATACATGAAAAAAGTTTTGAACTTCGAATAGAATCCTGCTAGGGAGGAGGCCTGGAAGTGTACAAGAAGAATAGCAACAAAAACTTAGACACACTTTAGAGGGTGTTTGATAATATGAACATTGTGTTCTTTGGAACCCAAACTTTCCTGTTAGAATGAGGTGTCAAAAACAGAAGAGAGTTCTTAAAAGAAAACTCCAAAAGAAGAAGAAGTCAAACAATTCTGATTCATAATTGAATTTGGATTTGGTACAGTTTTGTAACTGGGTCCGATAGATAACCAGATTCCAATGGATCTGAATCCCAGCGACATGCAAAAATAATGTTGGCAGATATGGTCTGTCTCCCTAGCAGAATGAGTGAGCTGCCTTATGGCATGATGGTGAGGGGCTCTAGAGAAGGTAGACATGCATGCTAGGATTTCTTGCTGGTTTCACACAAATTTAAGTTTTAATTTTTACGTGGAACAACTGATACTAACAAAGAGGCCACTGACTGAATAAAACTAGCTAAAGAAGCAAGAAGAAGAAGCAAGAAATACTTGGGTGGAATATTTGTCTCAAGTGCCAAGTGTCCTCGACTACTGGGAAGATTGGAGCTCCTCTTAAAAGACCCCCACAACTACTTTTCTTCCTTGATGTCAGACTATTTATCTGCAGATAGCATCTCCCTCCCCCTGTCTCTCTTCATAAACACAAATAAACAATGCCACAAGTTGAAGAGAAGGTGTGGGTGTCTTTTATTTATTTCTAAAAGTAATTACATTCTCTCCCCTACTTTCCGTGTGTGCACAGCCAGCAGACAAAAGATACTCCGTTGCATCAAATTCAAACCAAATTTACAGTATTATCATTTTTTATTTCTTAGAAGATCAAATACTTACATTCAAAATTAAGATTTGAACGGTAATGGAAGACAAATTTATGTCAATGCAAATTTTAAATTTACAGTCTGGATCTAATCGGATATCTAGCTTTTACTTTAACATGATCGAAGTCGGAATCCAATTTTTAATTATATAATGAAATCCAGACCATATTTTGATATGTGAAAGCAGAGTTTTTTTTGTCGCAAGGGCCAAATATAGTTTCAAAATTTTAAAAGTAATTACATTCTCTCCCCCTATCTCTTCCTCCAACCATTTTACTTCCCATGCATCATCTGGGACCAACAAAATGTTTTCCTTTGAGAGCTCATTCTGTAATTGTGTGCATAAGTCAGTCAAGGAACAATCAGTGTTTTCTCCAGAACTCTTGCACACTTCCCTTAGTATCTGCCGCACCAAATCCTTATGGTTTGGCCTTTCTGAAACACAAACCCACCACCTGTGTTCCCCGAACTGTTGTTCAACTTCATTAAATACCATTTTTGCAAGAGTTGTTTTACTGATCCCTCCCTTTCCAGCAATGGAGATAATAGAAGCACCACCCTTCTGAGTCTTACTACAAAAGTCTTTTGACGAGAGCATTTCGACTAACACCTTTTTATCATTCTCCCTGCCTATGGGCAGTTGTACACCTATGTGATGGGTTGCGACTTTGAGGTTGTCATGTTCGCCATGAACAGGGACCTTACCACCCCCTTTTGGTGTTGTTTTGAGCCTATCCTCCATGTCCCAATCTTTCTATATTTTATCAATCATTTCATTTATTTTCTTTGTTTTCTCACCAAGTTGGTAACGAAAAGAGACTTCTTCATAATAGGAAGAGAGCGCAGTGGTCAAAGACTGCTTCCGTACCTGATCCCTCTTGATGAACTCAATTTTGCTTTGATATCCTTCGATGATGTCCTCGGCATCATAAAGAACATCCTTGAGCTCAAACTCTAGTATAGTAACAACTGACCACCCCTCACACACCTTGTCAACTTTGTATGAACTATGGTCAGATAGGCGGCCTGACCTTAATCAGTTGATACCTTAAGACTCTACAGCATATGTTAACAATCATTCTCTCTAGTATAGTAAACTAATACCAAAGAAAAAGAAATGTATCTTCATTCGATATTGTAAACACTTCAAACATTACATCTTCTTATTAGAAAATGCAGATAGGAGCATGACCAAGATAGATTCCATGGATGCTATATTCAATGAAAATTATTATCTTCAGAAAGGAGATATAAATAGAGATATCCAACTATACGAGTTAGAAGACCCATATTATATAAAGGAAAATGATCAAGAAATAGTGATACAATGATACAAGATGTATGGTCTCAATCAGATCATAATAGTGAGACTGGACCATATGATGGTCAAAGTCTAGATGTGGTGCTTCATTAGTATGCGAGCAAAAGAATACCTAATGACATTGATGTTTTGAAATAGGTGTAAGGCTCTCTCTTGCATAGAAAAAGAAGAATGGAAGAAATCAATGAAAGAGGAGATGAGATCCATGAGCAATAACAATGTTTATAAACTTATTCATCTTCCTCCTATAAGAAGACCATTGGGAACAAATGGGTTCTCAATGTCAAAACAAATACAAGTGGATCCATTGAACGATTCAAACCTCCTCTTGTCGCAAAAGGATACACATAGAAAGAAGACATTGACTATGATGAGACGTTCTCTTCAGTTGTCAAGATGACTTGTGTTTGCCTTACACTAGCTATTGTTTCATGTATGAACTTAAAAACTACATCAAATGGATGTAAAAATCATTCTTAAATGAAGAACGAGATGATCAAATCTATATGAAACAACCTGGAGTGTTTGTTGCCAAATGTTTTGAGCGTAAAGTTTGTAAGCTCAAAAGATCTATTTATGAACTTAAACAGTTCCCCGAACATTGGTATGTAAAATTCATGAAACAGTAGTGTCTAATGACTTTGGCATGATTGATGAAGACTTCTGTGTATATACAAAATGACAAAAGGAGAATTTTTGTCATTATCTCCCTATATGTCAATGACATTTTGTTGGCTAATAATGGTATTTAGTTGATCGAGTCTATGAAGAATTGGTTGTTTGATCATTTTGAAATGAAGGACATGGGCAAAGTAGCATTTATATTGTGCATAGAAATTAAAAGAGATTGTTCAAAAAAACTTCTTAGTCTCTCACAATAGTCTTATGTTAACAAGTTCTTGAAGTGATTCAATATGCGAATATGTAAACCAGTTGATACTCTCATGAGTAAATATCAATCAAATCTTGTATAGGTTTATTGAAAAGTTGTTAAAAGGATCATGTGGCACTTAAAAGACATTGAAAATTTGCGTTGTTAACCCTAATGAATGTAAGCCTATGTCTAAATATGAATTTTTGCTCAATCATAGTGTGATGTCTTGGTGTAGCAAAAACAAACATGTGTAGCCTTATCTACCATGAAAGCTGAACTGTAACTAAGTCCATGACATTACAAGAGGGTGTTTGGTTGATGAGATTTTTCAAACATCTTGACATTGTCGTGAAATTATGTGCTCCGATTGATGTCTACTCTGATAATCAGGCTGCAACTGCTTTTGCCAAGAATCTCAAATTTCATTTTAAAAGTAAACATATAGATATTAGAGGTAAATACTTGCGGGATGTAGTATAGAAGGAAAAAAGTTTCATTGAACTACATTTCTACTTATGAAATGGTACCAGATCCTCTTTGTAAGCCAATTATTGTTGATGTATTTAAGAAACATTTAATGTCGATGGGACTCAATATAATATAAATCTTTCTTTGGATGAAAAAAAAATTCTCATGACTAAATTCATGTATGTCACTCATATATATGTAAGTAGGCAGTGAGCAAACGAGCACCTTAGGCACCGAGTGTCAAGTGAGTTAAGATGAAATGGACAAAACCTAGAAATCTTTTAAAATGAGATATAGGCTTTTGTGGATATTAAAAGTCAGGTATGAAATGATGACATTATGTAAAAGTTTTTTTATCACCTTGATTGATCATAAAGAGGCCTTATACTATGGAACTTAAAGACTGGCGTGATCTCCAAAATAATGTAGACTTGGTAACCAGATTCGAGGGCCCAATTCATCTTTACGGGACTAAGAGGGAGATCTTTTGGGAACTCGATTCAATTCCCTAGGAAGAGTTGGACACTTAATGTTTTATATGGCAATGAAAATTTCTTTCAGTAAATGCATACACTCATTGAACATAAATTGATCTATCGTAATGTGTGCAACAGTATGTTGCACTAATAAATAAGTCAACCTAAATGAAAGATGAAGAATAATCCATGCTTCCTCATTGTGTAAGTTCCAACAAATATAGGATGATTTGATGTCAAATGATGTGTTTACTTTGATTACTCTTATGGACTCTTAACTATGTTCATAGATAACAAATTAGCATTGATACTTTAGTATGCTGCCTAAAGATATGAGGGATTCAACTGAATGTGACGTATTTTTTCAAAGAAAAAACAGCTAGTTCAAAATTTGTTGAATATATGTAAAGGATGAAGATCATTTGTCAATACACTAGTGCTCATATTTACTGCCAGCAAAGTTGAATCACCGAAAGAGATACTTGATTCAATAGAAAATATAAAGCATAGTGTGAGAACTTAGTCTAACGCATTTAACATCATCAAGTGATGAGGGATTGAATGTGTTGAGGCTCATGTAGATTAATTTTTTATCTAGGGCACAACACACTATCCATGAAGCATACGACCGCATGATAATCTTTTTTTGTAGGTGACACCACCGTGTTACTCTAACCAATACATTGTTGGTCTGTTTTACTTTACTCACAGGTTGCAAGATCCTATAGCCAGTATGTTGAATAATAATGCATACCTAAACCACCCTAGAAATATTCATGCCTCCTTGCTTATCACGTGTGAGTGGAAGAATGATGGACTTCATGTCTGAGTCTGGCCATGATGGGCAGGACCCAAGCTTATGAGCCAAGTACGGTATCACTCGTTTGCCATTTTCAATTCAATTGAAAACTTAAAATTTGATGAGTAACGGGTAACAAAAGAAGATAGCGTGGGGTATGGCAATCGGCAAAAAATTTATGCCTTTGCACTCGAGGGCCAATCTCCGTCCGGCCCGAAAAGTATCCATGGTAGGAGAGGGAAGCAACTCTTCTAGTTGTTTGCTGAGAGAATGCGGTAAGGATTGTGAAGTTGGGTGCTGTCTGGACTGAGAGTATGTCAACCCTGTCGAGTCACCATAGCTGGTCTACATCCCCTGCAAATTGGAAGTAACCAAAACTAAGCTGTTTTTCTAATGTGGATTGTAGCCTATTCAATACCATTAAAACTATTTTATGCTTTTGATATGTCCATGAATAACAAAGTAAAAAAGATATCATGTTGAAAGGAATGCACGAGAGATGGAGAGAGAGGGAGAGGATGAAGCACACAAGGTTTATATGGTTCAGTCCAACGGCCAACAATCCTGCTGCTATGGGTCATCCCACCTGATAAATTTTCCATTAAAAGGGGTCAGAAATACAAAATCCTCAGTACATGGTCATGAAACGGCCACCTGAATGAAAAAGTACTGTTAATTATAGTAAGTAAATGTACAATTTTCCAAACAATATTAATTATTCTATGTAGATATGAATAAACGAATCATTTCAAAAGTATTTAAATCATACATATTAAGTCTTCCACCTCAAGGCAACACATGCATATATATATATATATATATGTGTGTGTGTGTGTGTGTGTGTGTGCGTGTATGCAAAAGTATTATCCTTCTAACTATTTTTTATCTTTTAAATGCATGAATTAGTGAAAATTCAATTTTAGTTTTCTATACTTCTGCAGACCACATATAGCAAACTTGCGAACACTACATTCCCACAAATTTAAAAAACGTACTAAAGTTTGAGACGTATAACTTGTTATATATGCATTCAATAAGTTATCATATCCATGTGAAGTCGATACTTTTGTTGTGAATCAAGTTCTTCTATTTGCATATTAAGTACTAAGAAGATGCATGATGAACTACTATTATGAGCATCATGTTGTCATGAATCGGCAGTGTGATTTACAATAAAATTGTGCAGGAAACAATACATTAGCTTGTTTTATTTAAATATAGGTTAAAATGAAAATTATAGTTAAATTTTCTACTTAGGTGATCAAGTTTTATAAATCAAATACTTTTTCTAGTCTTGATGCCAAACCAAGAATGTGAATGGCTAAATAGTTTCTCTGTAGTGCTAATATATTAAATACCCAATTACATATTGAATTCTGATGTATGATTATAATGGCCTTGATATATATGGAGCTGATAGTCCTATAATATATAGATAACTTCTGCGAGCAACGATGTTATTTACATATAATCCATGCTTGCTATTAAATAGGAAGGACACTTTGATTTTCATACATAATACATAAAAGTCAAGTGAAGTAATTATCTACCTAACTTGTGGCACTTGGAATGGGTCGCTCTCATCATCAAGTGCACCGCTCCCAATGGAATGATATAACGAACCTAAACAATCCCATGGTCCAGATAATATTAATGTCAACACTTTCGCAGCATATTATATATGTTAATGTGCTTTGTAAAAAACAGTGTCAGACGCTTATCTGGAAGAAGAGAAAACAAGAGTATATAATTGTTTGGTTGAAAAATGTATTTTTGTCCCATACGATAGAACCAAAAATGAATATTCGTCTATTTCCCTAGCACATCTTTGTTAAATCTACTCCATGCATGCCTTTGGATCAATCAACAGCCAAGATGACATTATTCTTTTGATGTTCTCATCACAACAAGTCGAGGAAGCATATCAAACTATGGAACAAATGCCCATCCTCGATGCAGATATTAAGGCAAACGGCCATCCAAGACGACATTATACAGCTTGTAGCATCATTCTATCATGAGAAAAATGATAAACACAATCCTAGCAATGGTATACAATAGTAAAAGAAAACTAATCTTATAGCACGATGTATAAGCAAATAAAATAATAATTCTCACGGGCTAACATGTCATAGAAGAAATCAATGAAAAACAGAATATCTTCTCCAAAGGTTGCTGAAAGTTTGAAACATGTGGACTAACAACAGCCACTTGGGTGCTGTAACCCTGTCTAAAACTAGTGTTTGTCTAAGACTGTAGCTATAAACATAATGTGGAAAGAACGGACCTCCCTAAATAGGAACCAAATCCTCTACATTCAATAGCCTTCAGCAAGGAGGAAGGAGAAGAGGGCTATTAAAGAAGAAGAAAGAAGAAAGGCTTCCTTTGATAGAGCAGGGAAGCTCTCTCTCTCTCTCCCCCCCCCTTCTCTGTAACCACCTTCTCTCTTTTTTTCTCTTCCTCGCACACCAAAGTATGAATTTTGGAGGAATCTTTGAGGTTGTTTTCCCACACACCACCAAAGCCTCCCACACATCTTTGAGGTAGTAGCCATAATGGTATAATATGGAAACGACCTCATGAGATAGAGAGGAAGTGAGAACGAAGCACACAAGAAATACACGGTTTAGCCAAATGAAGCTGGTTACGTGGACACCCCCATGAGTGTAATGATCAAAATGCTCTTGTTAAAGTTGAAAAAAAAAAACTTTTAAAACAATAAAGATGGAATTGTAAAAGTATTAAAGTACTAAATTGTACATACCTTTATAACAAAGTTTCTAAAATAGCTTATCTCCGGTCTTTCTTTTTTGCATGCATAATTGTTGAGTCAATCTCATATATAAACATATATATATATATATATATATATATATATATATATATATATATATATATATATATATATATATATATATATATATATATATATAGATATAGATATATATATATATATATATATATATATAGAGAGAGAGAGAGAGATAGAAACACACACAAAAACACACATGCACTAACAGGCACGCACAAAAGATAATTGAATGAGAGTGTTGAAACCAACTTTCATTTCATGAAAATTAACTTGCAAAACAAGTGTCAATGCATCCTTTATGTTAGTCCTTATTTGCCATAAAGAGTATTCATCCTAATAACTAATTAAAATTCCATATATTATTGGTCATCATCTTGGAATTTCTTAAAGTCCTGAAGTACTTTCATAATCAAGTACTTTAAGGTCAAGCTATTAAATTTCTTTTATTATCCGTGGTTTTAAAATAGTTTTAACATTATTTCTGCTGATCTGCTCCACCAATCATATGCCACAATGGTGTATTTCCACAATGGTGGTCGATTTCTCCACCAGTTTAGATTTAAGGGCAGGGATAATAAGGCATCTACAGTGCCAAACACCACATTAGCCTCGACCTCATCTGGCTTAATCTCTAAGACATCAGTCACATCTGAGGCCATCGGGTCTTGCCCTATCAAAGTCCAGTAAGGTCATCTCACAAACAATTACAGGTCACCACACATACACGAGATTGGACCATTATTTTGTATAATTACAAGTAATCGCTCATTTCCATCATAAATGCATAGGTGATAGTCTTTTAAAAACATAGGTGTTCATCAATACAACAAGCATTAAGTCTGTTAGGTTCACAAGTAACAAAGGCATGGCATGGTAATTGAGCCGTCATGAACACGGTCCATATATGCATCAATTCTTCTAATTATATATTTCTCAATCCAAAATATAATGTTATTCTTAATTGTCGAAGCATGAACAGATTCACTATTAAATGCTTGATAGTAATATGAAATCATCTAACAAACAAATGTCTTACATGGGGAGTATTATCACTTAACGAGCAACAAACAATACTGACCATGAAACTAATACATGCTTATTTGCAGATTGAAAATATGAGAACAGACATGAACAAAGTGCGAGATGTCACTAAACCATCATAAACAGGCATTGCTCTATATTTCATTAGGCACTAGGACTACAATGCCCTATACATTAACTACTCTAGAGCCTTCTAGATCCTACATCTTGCAACTTGGGTTACAGGATCTTGCTAAAATAAGAGATCGATACATTGTAGCTAACTTCTTGGTATGGTGTAGGCTACGCATGCTAACGGTAGCATAACGGCATTATACACAGTATATATCAATACTGCGTATAGATATTCACTAGCATGAGGTATTGTATAAAACCTGTTTGAGGGTCGGATAAATATTCACTAGCATGAGGTTTTCAAGGGTATAGACTATGGGCCATAGATCCTTCCGAATTCTTCCAACTTGCAAAATTTTTATGATTTTATTAGTTTAATTTAAAAAATCTTAGGATTTCAAGTGGTCTAGCCTCATGTTTATGATTTGATTAGCTTTAATTAACCATGCATTAGTCCTAGTTTACATTAGAATTACCTAAACCCTAACGCTCCATACCCAAACTTAATATGAGCCATAATGGTGTCTAGAGTGAGGTTCACATTCTTTCTTTATTAACTCTAGCCAAGTTAGCACGTAACATCGTAATTCAAATTGCAAAACTAATAATCATATGTACAACTAAACCCCACATTGAGCTCTCCCTTCTCTTTTTTTTTTTTTAATTAACCCAAAACTTGAATTGGAAAGAAATCTCAGGCCTAAGAGATAGGAAACCTACCTGGGTGTGGCCATTAGCCTCCCTCTTCCTTTCCTCCTCCTTCATAATTATATCTTTCTTTCTTTCATTTCGTCAGCCTCTCTCTATCTCTGCATGCCCCTCCCTCTTAATTACTCACCCTCACTGTCTCTTACGTTCCATCTTTTCCCTTCACGTCGAGAGTGAGTTGCAGGCGCCACTGGGTGCACACAAGATATATATGCCAAAAACAAAGCTGGGTAGGAGCTGGGTATTTTGGAAATTATTTAAAAAGAAATTTCCATTTTAATCTTTTAACTTTTTTAGTTTCCTTTTTTGTCCTGACAAAAGGTTCTCTTTTTATACTATGCAGGGGCAGGTCATTAAGCATGCCGGCACAAAAAAAAATTGAGCACCAGCCGGCTCATATAACCAGATCGGCTTCACATCTAGTGTTATAGCAATCCTATTATAATTTATTCTGTTTTTTATGATTGTTAAATGATGGCATCTAACCAAGGGTTAAGTGGCTTATTAACTAACCAACATGTAATTCAGCTATTAATTTCAATGGCTCATCATTGGGGTGACAACGACCACATAAAAGCTCTGAGCTAGATGAGCCTATGCATTGTCACCTGAGGTTCAGGTTGAAAATAAGCTAGAAATGCTGGATAACAAAACTACAATGATATTCAAAATCCTTTCTTTTTTCTAGACGAAAGAGAGAATCAACAGGGTTGCCCATACACACATATTCATCGAACAGATCTTAAGGTGAACCCCCATGCATGACGATATTAACTCGCAGCATCATTCTATCATTACCAAAACGTTAACACATGCATGAAAAAATGTATATTGGCCGATAAATTAAGTAGTACTGAAATCAACCACTCAAGCTTTATACAATGGTGCAACATGATCAACAGTAAAAAAGGAAAAAAAAAAACTAATCTTGTAGCAAGATATATAAGCACTATGTTTCTAGGTCATATGGGATGTTTTATGGCACCAAGTTGATGGTGCACCAAATTGATGTGGCACCAAGTTGAGGACCTTGGAAGTTGTAGCCTTAGGGGTTTTGTGGCTCTGGTGCTTTACTATAAGTTAATATTTAAAGAAAAAAAAAGAAACTTCAAGAATCAACTCCAAAAGTGGGGCGCAGCATAAAAGTAGGCCGGGTACTGGGCTGGGTCAACCATGTCCAAGGCCCGAGCCAGCCCGTTTTGCTAACTGCCGGGGCGGGGTGGATCGGGTGGGGCCCGTTCGGTTTTTAATCTTTGTCGTGCTACATAGATATTTCTGCTCAAGAATTATACAAAAGTAGATGTTGCAAATGCTGATGAAAGGAAAAAGATATACATCAAAAACTTGTAATGTTTGCTCTAAAAGTGAAACGACATGGCCTGTTGGAAAAGATATACATTCAGCTTGTTAAATGAACCCACGTCTACTAAAAGAAAGGTAGTATTCAAAGCTATTTTCGCCCATTCCACTCTCAGAAAGATGGAACCATACCAAACTGTAACTTCTTCAGGCAAAGAAAGGGACCAGAAACAAGCAACAACAAAGGGAAAAATAACAAAACAGCCAAAAATTGAGGAAGAAACAAAAACCAAACAAAAAATTGCCAACAATTGAAACTATTACTTCAAGAGTCTGTCTCACTATCACACATGACAGCCTTCTGTCGTTAACAAGACAGCCAACAATTGAATGTGGCATGTTCACACTAATACAACCACCACCATTTGAATTAACAAAAGCATCATTAGAAATAAAATTAACTTGAATGTGGCATGTTCACACTAATACCACCACCACCACCATCATTCGAATTAACAAAAGCTTCATTTGGAAATAAAATTAACTTGAATGTGGCATGTTCACACTAATACAACCACCACCACCATCATTTGAATTAATAAAAGCATCATTTAGAAACAAAATTAACTTGAATGTGGCATGTTCAAACTAAATGTCTTCAAAGTGCATCAACAACCTTGAAATGTCCATCTACAATTTAACATGAAACAGAAATGTTAATAAAAATTAACAGGTGCTTGTCTGCATGGAATAATAAACATTAATTAAAAAATTACCATGATAATCATGCATTGGATTAACTTTCCTTGTCAGAATGGTTCTCTGCATCATGAGAAGTGTAACACATGTTAATTTAAGCACACTACTACGTTAATATGTAAAATAAATTAGAAAATAGACTACGAACATCTTACCTTTCACCCAAGTTGTGTGCATCATGGATCCAACTCTGTGTGCAGATTAATGATTCCACATTTTCAAGAGTAGTTGAGCATCGATAATCATTAAGAATTCTTCCTGCTATACTGAATACAGATTCTCATGCAACTGTAGATACAGGAATGATTAATACATCTTGAGCCATCTTTGCTACAATTTTATATTTACTTTCATTTGTCCTCCACCAAGATAATATGTTGAAGTCTGTATTATGTGCAATTTCTTCCATTGGATTTATCAAATATTTGTCCATATCAGTGTGAGCTACTGCGGGAGAGACAAAGCTGAAATATGCTTTGAACCAACTTCTATCCATACTTCAATACTCTTCTGTTGCAATCATGGTATTAGTGTATGCATTGTCCCTTTACATATTATTTCTGTCACTATCATCATACATGTTTTTGTATTCAACATGCAATTCATGAAGACTGTTCTCTACAACTTCATATTTTACCATTGCATCTGGTTTATCCAAATTATCAAGCAATACTTCAAGTATGACAACTTGAACATAGGATCCAAAAAAACTGCCAATTGCAAAGAGAATATTGTAGCTCTTGAAGTATTTGTGAAATTTTTATTGCATTTTGCAAATCAATGCCCTCATATGTTCATTTGATGTTTGATGATGCCTATGCAAATGATGGTAAATTGATAAAACTTCTTCAAAAACATGATAAGATGTTATCTGCTTAGAGGTAGAGAATAGATTTGTTGCATCATAAAATACCTTTAAGAACTGACATAAATCAGATGCATGAGACCACTCATCCTAAGAAGGCAAACATGCATAACTAGAATCACACAATGCCAAATATTTAAAGATATCTTTGGATAACAATGCATCTCTCAACATTATAAATGTAGAATTCCATTGAGTAGCAACATCATTGTCTAAACTTTTTTTCTCATCTAGACCCATTGCCTCTACACATCGCTTGAAAGCATGTAGTCGTTTTGGTGATCCTCTTACATATTTAACACTGTCATGAATTTTTGAAATTGTATCAACCATATCATTCATACCATCTTGAACCATGAGATTTATAATATGTGCACCACAACAAATATGAAAGTATTCCCCTCTCAATGGAAATGAAAAATTATTTTTCTTTCTAAGGTCCTTCTTAGTAAACTTATTCCACTATCATTTGCTGAATAGTTATGAGTAGTATTAGAAAACAACTTAGCTTGAATTTCTCACTTAGTAGTAATGCACTCTGACAAAATGTCACTTATACAAATTGCATTATGTGTGGAGGCACATGTATAAAATTAAGTATATGAGAGTGCAATTGTCAATCTGTATCAATATATTGGGCTGTCAAACATAAGTATCCTAATGTCTATTGTGAGGACCACATGTCAAATGTCAACGAAACCCACTGCACATGGTTATTTAAAACTCTTTGATATCACATTTTCAGTCTTGAACATTGACTGAACCTCTTTTGTAAATGTTTTTCTAGAAAATGGTCCAAATCTTAAATTGCAAGCCTTTAAAAGATCGTTGTGATATTCATATTTTACAAAACTAAAAGGAAGTCCATGCATGATTGTACACTTAGCCATATATATTTTGATAGCCTCCATATCAAATTTGTGTAGACATAAAGAAGTTGCACCAGAATTACTAACTCCAACTGACAAAGTTCGTTGTTTTCCATGAGCAATTTGTCTTTTGGCACATGTATCTCTATGTCATTTTAAGTGGCTCATACCATTAGAACTATGTCCACCTAATCGTTCTCCACAATGGTTTCATTTTGCAAACTTGTTTTCCTTATACTGTACTCATCTTCCTTTTCAGTAGATGAAAAGGATTCATTTTCCTCTATATCTGTCAATGTCCCCAAATAATATGTTTCATTCCCAATGCTAGAAGACATAATTTACTAGTTGAATGGAATTCAAACAACCTAAACGTATGAAATGATTCAACTCCTGAACTAAAGAAAGGGCATAAAACAAGATGAATATCTTTCAAAGATTAAGGAATACCCACAGCAGTTCAGATAACAAGTGGTGAATATACTAGAAGGGAGGACGTTGGTGTGTAAGCAAGTGCAACCTATGTTTTGGTAAATCCACCTACATCTGCCACAAAATCTGAAGCATACTTTCTTTACACCTTTTGAGTGGGTAAAAGGGCTATTATGCATATCACCTATTGTGAAGTAAATTAATTAAAACAATAAACAATAGCACTACATTGAAAAGCCAGGACAGAAAATGCAGACCTCGTTTGTTGCTAAACGAGCCTTTTCTTGGGAGATTTCTTCAGGCTCTCCTTGCAACTCAGGTACTGCAAAACAAAACATAAAAAAAAAGGAATAAGGCCTTTGTCTATTCACCAAGAGAAGATAAAATGAATTTGTTATGATTTATCTACTGCGGCTGGCTATTGCATCAAAATGGTCAGTTTAATTATAATGCTGAGCTCTCAAAAGCTAATACTCAACATAGATTTCGACATCTAGTTCATCTTAAAAGAAGGAAACTAACTCGTGCAGCTTTAAAGGACAGAAAATGCAGACCTCGTTTGTTGCTAGACGAGCCTTTTCTTTGGAGATTTCTTCAGGCTCTCCTTGCAACTCAGGTACTGCAAAACATAACATAAAAAAAAGGGAATAAGGCCGTTGTCTATTCACCAAGAGAAGATAAAATGAATTTGTTATGATTTATCTACTAAAGCTAGACATTGCATCAAAATGGTCAGTTTCAAGATTCCGACATTTTTTTCCATTCCCCATGCTGACAGTTCTAATGAGGCCTGGGCGCCAAGGCTAGTCATTCTGAAACTTTGGGGAGAACAAGTAGAACTTATCAGGAGAATAAAAAGGGAAAACAGACTGAGAATGAGTAAAGCCGCATAAGTAAGCATTAAAGCCCCAAAAGTAATAGATCGACAATCTTAATAACAACCAACTTCGCATCATGCACTAAGAAAGCAACAAGAGACTTAAATCCAAGAAATGAACATAACCATTTCACAACATTAGCATTAGGAAGTAATCACACTCATGACAGAAACAACATCAAAAAAATGCTAGAAAGGGAAAAACTTGTGTTGACTGTGACGAACCAGCAGTGTGATGATGGTGATGGTGCAGACCAACAGTGCGACGGCAATGCCAATGGTGGTGACAGTGACAGCAGAGACAGCGACAGCTAATGGTGGCAAAGGTGGTCGGTGGGTAACAGGATCACACAAGCACAGCAGCGCAGCTCTCTCCCTTTCAAATGAAAAGGGAAAGAGCTCGGAGTTTTCCCAGTTAATTAGGTCGAGTTATTTTGACCTAAGCACTATCGGGCCCCAACTTATAACCAGGACCCGGCCGTTTTAATGTCAGGCCGGGCCGGGCGCAATGGGCGAAAGCCCAACGATAGCAAATCACTACCCGGACCTGGGCCCATTTTGGGCCGGGTACCCGCCGGCAACCCAGCCCGGCACCCAAGCCTACATAAAAGGCACTACTTAAGATAGAGTCCCATTTATGGCTAGCTAGTAGCTACCACATGAAACCAAGATCTTGCAATACTCAACTGCAAGAACAAGTTGTTTCACCAGTTAGCAATTCCATAAAACCTAATGAAACTTACTATAATTAATTGACATTCAAAATCACAAAAACTTGAACAACTCCAACCATATTTTTCTCATAATGGCCATACAATATCCTAATCTCCTATTGAGATTTAACAATTTCATAATTCAACTCACAAAAAATCAGAACTTTTCTGGGCATAGTAGTGTGCAATGTTCCAAAACTCACTACACTACACTATAAAATGTATTGTGAGACTGATAGTATGAGGAACACTATGATAGTGTCCCATGAATCTGCCTCATGAAGAAGGCAGATTCATGGAATACTGGAACTAGTGTCCATATTTATGGAAGTGCCCCTGCTACTACACTACCCCTGAAGTTAACACCTAGCTAGCCCGAAAGCACCCACCAAACCTACCTTAGATTCAAAGTTTGATTTGAATCTCAAGCTCAATTACCCAGCTCAACATCCCAAAATTTAGTTGAAACATACAAAACAGTAATTAAGTAATTAAGCAATTAAGATGTTAGGATTTGCAATGTTAGGTGTCATGTTAATTCAACAAAGGTAATGAAAACCCAGTGAAACATATAATCTAAGAAATTGTTGATGCACTAAACTTGCAAATTTTGCATTCCCACAAATTTTAAAAACGTGCTAAACTTTGAGACGTATAACCTGTTACATATGCATTCAATAGATTATCATTTAATTTCCATGTTGACTCGATCCTTTTTTTGTGAAATCATGTTGTCTAGCCATCCATTTGCAGACTGGTGGCAAGGTTATATGATGAACTATTATGAGCATCCAATTGTCATGAATTGATTTACAATAAAATTGTGCAGGAAACTATATGCTAGTTAGTATTCTTTAAATTTTATATGTTGAAAATGAAAACTATAGTTCAATTTTCTATCCAGTTCATCAATTTTTTGGTAATTCAAATACTTATTCTACTGCTGATTTCATTGAAAAATGTGAATGGGTAAATAGTTTCTCTGCAGTGCTAATAAATTGGGCACCCAACATAATGAATTTTGATGTATGATAGTGATGGCCTTGATATGTATTAAGTTGATAGTCCTATAGTATCTAGCTAGGTAACTTCTGCAAGCAAGATAATATTGTGTTCATATAAATGCCATGCTCAATATTACATAGGAAGGATACTTTGATCTTCAAACATAATAAGACATAAAATCAGCAGCAGTTAAATGGTTAATTGCTTTGAAATATGGATAAAAATGAGGCTCATCTCTAAGAGGATGCGGCAAGAGTACATGATTGTCTGGTTGAAAAATGTTTTTATGTCTCTAACAATAGAACTAAAAATAATATTGAAATGATCTGACTGAAATTTTCAGAAGGCCTCCGTCATGGACTTAGACGTGTTATTGAAGGGGAAGAAGAAGAAGAAGAAACTGGATATGGTAGTTGGATGTTACAGAATGAATTACGGAAACAGGAGGCAAGATTGTCACCATGGAGGTAGGGAGTGATGTCCATTAAAGCTAAACAAAGACATGGGCGAAGAAGGGTGTCTCGGGTGGTGTTCAAATCGTTGTCTTCTGATCCTTCGACAGATCAAACAACGAATCCTTGTGTTTATACAAATAAACACCTTCCTTTCTCTAAGAAATAACCATTAACGAAAAAAAGAAGAAGAAGTTTTGCTGAAATAAATCCTTCTTTTTGTCTACTTATTCTTGGGTGTGTGTGTGTGAGAGACAGAGGGAGACAGAGAGAGAGAGAACCTTGCGATCAGTTGGAGGACAGATAAAAAGGTGCGATGATAAACGATTGGACAAACAGGATGATAGAGGCCATAGTTAGCATGAATTTGGAGACAGGCGGAGGAAAGGCACGGGGGACAATAAGGATGGACAGGGATAGGATCAGTGCTGCCACCCCCAGAGCAACATATAGTGATGTTGTTGACAGTCGAGTTGGAGCATAATCAGATGGGCTGGGCACTTGAAGTTGCATGATACAACCCAGGTGGAACAACACGCACTGTTTGTGATCTTGGGATCCTGGGCCCTTTCCCGCTGGGAATCTGCACCGTCTGGCATGTTTCCACTCTCTATATCTGTATGATCAGCTAGGTTATGATCCTTAGGCGGTGCTTCTTCTCCGATTTCCCCACTCTCTATGTCCGTATGATCCACTAGGTTATGATCTGTAGGTAGTGCTTCTTCTCCCATTTCTGCGATCAAGGTGCTCTCTTGTGCATGCATCTCGAGGTAACAGACTCCAAGGTAACGGACTGGACGACGCCGGAATTGCGAGTGGACGTCGAAACTTTCGTGACTTGGGGTTTCCGACCTCTGACAATAACTTTATGCAAATTTCTTACTAACAAAAAAATAGCAAAAAAAATATGAAAGTAAGGCTCGGCGGTCGTTGGTTACTCGGTACCGTCTCCATTAGTTATTTTGCGGGCTCGGTGAGCTCGATAAGTTCGATTCTGGCTCCACAATTTATTTTTAAAATTTTTTATTAATTTATATATATATTCATAATATTTTATTATAATTAGTTATATTTATATATTATTTTATATTTAAAATATATATTTTTAAATTTAATCGGGTTGGGTTTAAGCTTAGGTTTTCCAAATTAGGTCAGGCATGGACCCGGTTTTTGGATGTCAGGTTGGCTCAGGCCTAACTCGTTATCAAACCGAGCCGGCACCATGCCCAGGCTTAATCACAGTGTTAGTTTAACGCAACTAGGATGGTCCCCACCCACATGCCTCAGGCTCTGTTTTCTGCTTGTTTTGCTTTAAACAAGAAAAAAAAGAAGAGTCTAAATCTTTGTTTAATTTGTATTCCTTGTAGTAGAAATGAAAAAAGTCAAGACATGCAAAGTAAAAATGGAAAAAGTCATAAGCCTATAATTGAAAATCCCATTTTTTGTATTGACTGACGGAACTAGACATATAAATGGATGGGACCTTCATAAATGTTAAGATCTTTATTTAGATCGGATCAAATAGAAATCTAGATCTTAACAAATGCGACCCACTCTCCCATATCGTGTCTATGTCTCTTGGATTTCAGCAAAAGATCTAAAGTCCCTTATTTGAAGCACCCATTGAAAATAACAAAAAAATGTGTAATGCATCTTTAGCCCAAAGTTTTTAACATATTCTTAACTTATTTGCAATGCATTGCATTAAGAAAGTATAAGTGGCATGGTTTGTTAGTAGCCGACCTTTTTTTGTTATTAACTAGCAGACAGTTGAAAGAATAGAAAGGGTATTTCATCCTAATAGGGAACATAGAGTCAAAGCTCTCTACCATCCCCCCCCACCCCCATCCTCCAGGGCCTAAGCCTTCGTTTGGTGCAGTGGGGAAGGTGTCATTGTGCATCAACTTTCATATCATCAACTTTCATATCACGAGTTCTGATAAAATAGAATTTTTTTAATAAGACAGAAGAAGATTGTAAAAAAAGTATAAAAAAGTTAAAAATTTCTAAAATACTTCAACCCTCCCCCATATATTTGTTGCGTGTACATGCCACTATGTACATTTTATGTGGAAACTCCTTTTTGTCGACAAGTTTAGTAATTTTTACAATTAGAAATATCTTTTTGGGTTTTTAACATTTTACAAACTTTTTGTCCTTTTAAAAAAAAGTTACTTTTTTGATAATCTAGAAGATTCTGGTCATTATGCAGATTATGATAAAAAAACCAAAAAAAAAGTCTTTTTTAGAAACACTTCAAAATGAAAATAATCTAAAGCACGCAAAAGCACATTTTTTCACATTTTTGGCACAAAGTCTTTATTACGGTATCTTTTTATTTTTATCTTTTTACATTTGTATTTCTAGGATTTCTTTTAAAAATTTGTGTCAAGTTTTGCCTAGATCGTCTGAAAAAAACAGCTTTGTGGAATCATACCACAGAAAAGCCTCACCATTAAAAGCTATAAGTTATATTCGTGACAATGACACAAATTTTAGTATCTTAACATATCTTAAAATACATAAAGTTGACATGTGCAATCTGGAGTCCGCTACCAATTGAAGCTGTTTGCCACCAATGCAATTGATCATGAATTCATGCCGGCCAAGTATTATGAACTCCTTCTAACGCTTCATCTAAAGGTTTAATTGCATGAAACTCTTATTCAAAATTATTATTGCTTCACACATAATCTCAAAAGAGAGAAAAATTAGTTTAGCCATAATATTAGAGGTACGAAACATGCAGCTGGTGTGAAGCAATATTGTCCAGTTTGAGGTTCACGAAGTTGACTTGTTTTGACTCATGAATTTTCCGAACAAAAAAGGCAATGATGATCATAATGGTAAAAAAGAAAATTGTGAGCATGTGTGTGCCAGGTCTGATATTAAACATCGTGTTCTTACTATTAATTAAGACCATTATTTCAGATAGTGCTTTAGTTTTTATTTTTCAAACTCATGAGAACTTAAATTCTCGACGAAGTATTAAATAATTATAAAATATTGCGGACTTTATTTTTATTTTGAGACAAAACGGAAATAAAATTGTTTTTTCTTGCTATATTCTATTTTTTTATCCTTGTGAAAAGCACAAGATCAGTTATATATGAAAAGAAGAATAACTTATATTTTCTTTAATATGGTACTTTTATGTACAGATCAATTAATGGTTCAACTTTACCGTCAAAGTTAAAAAGGCTGCCAACATTTTCCCCATCCCTTTGGTCCTCCCTTGATTTCTCTCTCCCCCTTCAGATCCATCTCCTTCTCACCTCCCACATTACATTCTCTCTTTCCATTAAATAAAGTCAGAAAAAGCATGCCATTGTTGACGAATGAGAAATAGAATATCCTGCTAACATTTTCCTCATCTCTCTTGTCCTCCTTTCATTTCTCTCTCCCGTCTCCTCTTCTCCTCTATTTCTTCTTCACCTTTCACTTACCTTCTCTCTTTCCATTACATGCACTCAGAAAAAGCATGCCACTGTTGAGAGGAATGAGAAATGGAATATATATATATATATATATACATATATATATATATATATTGACAAATATTTACTGGATCCCAACCCGATCATTTTGACATCCTTAGTGCCTTGTATCATATCTTGTAACAGAAAGTGCATGTCTTCCACCTTTTATTAACAAAAAATGATTATGCACAAAGATACAAAAGGGAATGCAGAGCATTAAGTGTATAAAAGATCCAAAAACAAGTAGCTAAAACGGCATATATAGAGCGAGTAAATAAAAGATTTTTTGCCGTATGATAAAAGAAAAGCCTTTTGAAGGTAGTCATTCGCTGATTTTTTGCTATTCGAAAACACATTAACTAAACAGTTTAAAGTTTCACTTACCTCACTTAATTTCAAATTAAAACTTTTAGAATCACCACTAACCTCTTACGTGGACGCAAGTAATTTTTTTATACAAAATAATTAACTAGAATATATTTTCCCTAAATTTGAATTTTAAATGGATAACTGAAAAGAAATTCAATGTATTTTTTTAACCATCTTTTTGGTGGTCTTTTAAAATTTTGTTTTGACAAAGTCCATGGCAACATTAACAAAAAAAAAAATTATTATAGATATACATTAAAATCGATAAAATAAAAATCAAGCATTCTGCTGATTAATTTTAAATGTTAAACCGTATATAAGAAAAAATAAATTTTATTCATAAATGTAAAATTTCAAAATTGAAATCAATTTTTCTTTTTTAAAATATAAAAAGTGTAACCTTAGAATTAAAATGCTAGTCATGCCATTGATTCATTTTTGCATTAAAAAGTACAAATTGCCTAATATTTCTAACTTTAAGGGATTAAAAATTTTCATTGCTTTATCATATATGCATGACAATTTCCGGCCATCACATAAAAAGCATGTGCGCATCTTTTTATGATTTAATTTTCAATTTATCATGGAAACTTAAATAAGTTTGTCAAAAAAAAATTCAAGAGACTTTATTTTAAATGACCACTTTTCTGATTCACTAGGAAAATCTTGAAACTATGAAACACATTAGGACAATTTCCATAGAATTAAATTTCTGAAAAAGATCACTAATATGGCACCTTCAAAACAAAATACCATGTATGGAAATGTTTTTTTTTTTGGGGGGGGGGGAGGGATCAAGAGTACAAATTAAATTAAGTTTAAATTGCAAGTTTTAGATTGAGAATATTTAAATTGTCATTATAAGTATGAAAGGTGTGATTTTAAATGATAAATGATATAAGTGCATGACTCCTGTCACTCTAGTGGGCTGGAGGAGTCCAGCTTTTACCAAATTTGCCTTAGGATTGAAATTGGATTTGGATTTCATTTTTGTAACAGAGTGTGTGTGTATATATATATATATATTCAATAAACTAATATTACAATGGTTAAATTTGAATTTCGTTAAGAAACTGCTTATTTAATTTAATCCTAAGGTATTTAGATACAACTTTTTTGAATTAAAGGACATATTAGATCAAGTGGCATGGAATTGGAATTGAAATTTCACCCAGAGAAAATTTCCTTGGTAAAGGGTGGAAGAGTAGAAATTTCAGCTCATCTTAAAATGAAGTGTGTTTGATGAGCTAGAACAGACGTTTTTTTGTGTGTGATGGCTAAGTGAGGGAAGAAAAGAAAAACATTTAATTAACTAACTATTACAAACTTTATCAATTTTAATTTGAATTTTAATAATCACATGAATTTCCTTTGCTTGAACGCTGGGATTTGGGGAAATTTCACCCGAAAAAAAGTCAGACCCTATTATAGGGTCCACTTTTGACCGTAGGGGCTTGGTTCAGACGCTTTCTCTCTCTTTGAGTTTCTTCTCTTCTTCATCTTCTTGCAGTGCCTACAAGTGGAGCTGAGGGAGAGGGAAAGAGGAGGAACGTTGGTTGAAAGAGGGAGAGGGATGGTGTGATGAGGGAGAATGGCGGACGTAGTTGGATTTGGGAAAGAGGGAGAGATGGCTGGTTTAGAAAGAGAAAGGGAAAGAGAGAGAGAAAAAGAGAGGATAATGAAAAGGAAGAATGGCGCAACAGAGCGTGGAAAGGGAGGAGAAGAAATGAGGAGAGGTGAGACTTCATAGGGTTTCTTCGTGCCTTCTGGAGTTTCCTAAATGATGCCCTCTAACAGAACAGTGCTTCTCGTTTTCCTTTTTTCGTTCCTTTGGAGCTTGGAAACCCTATAATTCCGGCGACAGCCGAGGTGATGCTGGATACTGGTTGCGAGTAGATCTTGGCTAATCTTCGATTTCTTCACCGTTAATTCCATCAGCATTGGGGCGGCGACGGAACCTTGGGGCTTCGTTCTTCATACGATTTGGAAGCGTGGTTGGGTTTGGGGATGAAGGCGGTCCAATTTTCCCTGCTTCGGCAAGGTGATGGATTTTCTGAGAGGATTTTAGTGTTTCTTGGGTAAGGAATTTTTTTTTCTTTTTTTCAGCAATTTTTGTGGCGGTTTTTTATATTTTTTTTTGTTACAATTTGGTAGTTTTTTCCAAACCTCAACAACAGCATTTTTTAGTTTCTTGCGGTTTATTTCGCCTTAATTGTTACAACATCGATGGCAGGCTTTATCTATCTTCCTTTTGTGCCACTGGTTTAAAATTTTGTTTCTCTATTAATTTTTTATAGTGATTATTCTAATATAGGTAATGTGAAGCATTAGTTTTTGCTTGTTGTTTTGGTTTGATACACACTTTCTTGTTGCTTTGTAATTGTTTGAGACACAATCATAACAAAATTTATCAGCCATAATCTTTTTTTTTTGTGCAATGAACACAAAGTTCTTTTTTACAGAGAAAAACTTTCAAGCCATCAAACATGGCCTAGATGTGTAAAATGTAAAATTTTACCCTCCTTATACTTTTCCTAGAATTTATTTGATAAAAAGTTTACCACTAAAAATGCAAATCTGGAATGATGTGACTGTCGACAGAAGACAAATAGGAAAATAAATTTTCTAATGCATTCGGTGGTGACAAGGGCCGGGCACAGCATGCCAGCAAAGGAGAGAATGATTATTAAAAAAAATGGTCTTTCATATCCTTTTTACTTTTTTTTTTATTTATAATTTTGTTTGTATAAAAAAACAATAGTGAGTATTGCAAGATCTTCGTTTCATGTGGTAGCTACTAGCTAGCCATAAATGGGACTCTATCTTAAGTAGTGCCTTTTATGTAGGCCTGGGCACCGGGCTGGGTTGCCGGCGGGTACCCGGCCCAAAACGGGCCCAGGTCCGGGTAGTGATTTGCTATCATTGGGCTTTCGCCCATTGCACAAAAACGACTTAAGCAAGAAAATGTTTTAGATTTGAACCTCATCAAGAAAACGCAAGTAGATCGTGTAAAATCATCCACTATTGTGAGGAAATAATGTGCTCTCATGTGTGATGGTGTGGCATATCCTCCCCAAATATCACAATGAATCAAGCTGAAAAGATCACTTGCTCTACTAGCACTACTTGGAAATGGTGAACGAGTGAATTTAGCTCTAAGACAAGCATCAAAAGGAGAATCATGCTTGGAAATAGAAATGTTTTCATTCAACGAAAAAGTCTCATCAAATGAATGATGTCCAAGTCTCATATGCCATATATGAGCTGCCTTGTTACTAGGGGAAGCAAGCAAAGCATGTGAAGTAGACGGAAGAAGAAGATGGTAAAGTCCATCGCTTAAGTTACCTACTCCAATCAGCTTCCTCGACAAAGGGTCCTGGAAAGCACAATAGGTTGATAAAAAGACAGCAACACAATTAATGGTCTTGGTAGGCTTTGGAACTAATAGTAAATTGTAGTTAAAATCAGAAATATATAGGACATCAGTAAGCTGAAAGATAAACTGTTCTAGTAATAGAGACTAGTGTTTGATGTCCATTTGGTAGGTTGATCACATGATTTTTTGGTAGAGTTTTGATATTAGACAGTAAATGGAAATGAGGTGTCATGTGGTATGAGGCTTTGGTGTCAACAACCCAAGGAAAATGAGTTGTAGATGTTTGTTTACCTACTAGATTTGTAGTAGCCGGTGAAGTATCAACATTCAACCAAGATTCCAATTGATTGACCTGTTCTTCGGTAAGTTGTGACAAAGCAACACTGACCTTTACGTTGTTTGCCGATGTTCCTTCCTGTCACGCCATTTCGGTTTTATGAGAATCACATCTTATAACCAGTATTGCCTGCAATTCAAAAGCATCAGAACTTGCTTAAATGGGGGGCCTCGTTGCGCGACATGCTGGCACACCAGTAAGATTCGTCAAGTTCAAATGACACGGTTGCATGAAGTGCGGCGAGACACGCGAATAAAGGTGAAGCATGTCACTGAGGGACACGGTGATCGAAGACTCACCGAGGACAGAAGAACATGGTGATTCTAGTAGAAATATTCTGTTGGGATTCTCGTTTTCATCGGAAATCTCCTTCCATTGCCGGAAAATGAAGAAAAACACCGAAAATCTTTTGTGATCAATTTCTCCATCGTCCGTGGCCCAAATCTGGCGTTCTACCCCTCCATTTGTTTGAAATTTCATCCTCTATCTTCCAGGATGGGTTTCCACATGATTTGATGCTGATCCAGTACTGATTTTGCACCAGAAACTCTCGAGTATCACCAGAAAAAGGGGAAACCAGACTTCTGATTAGCAGATGCTTAAAAATGAGGGAGCCAAAGCACTCACCGTCCTTGGATCAACCTTGCGGGATCGATCAGCCGGTGGAAAACAACTGGGAAGCCCCAAAATCGATCAAAGTTTCTCTTGGAAGGAAGAAATGGAAATGGCGTCTGCCTAAGAGTAGCAGTGCTTCAAAATTCCATTTCTTTTTAACAACAGTCTCAAAAATTCTGAAAAAATTCTCAAAGATCCTTGAGACATAGACGATTCCACAGACCTATGGCTTGATAGATGAATCTTCCTAGAGAAACAGCGCCAGGAGATTTTGTCGCAGTAGCTTCTTGTCTGCTTCCTCTGTTTTTCTGCTTCCCACTCTCGTTCCAACGCAAACTGAGCTCTGATACCATGAGAAGGAAAGCGTGAGGAAAAGAGAGAGACGAGGAAGATGAATGAGCCAAAAGATTTTTCCATTCCACATACATTTGAGTATCTATAAAAGTTTACAGATATGTGCAGATCCAAAACTCTTGGGATTGGAAGATCAACAATCCTGTGTAAAAGGAGAGATTTTCTTGATTTTATCTTTCCTGAAAATTAGCTTGCTGATTTTCCTCTCCGATATATTAGCTTGCTGATTTTCCTCTCCGATATATTAGCTTGCTGATTTTCCTTTCTGATAGGATTCACACAGATAATTGGGGGAATCATCCTCATCCCTGCCGATTCTGTTCATAAACCAATTTGTACAACACTGGTTTGGAGAAATGAGAGAAAGAGAGAGAGAGGTCAAATCAAGAACTTGTTGTAACTTCAAATCACAAACCAAATTGTAGAATGACATTCAATTTGTTTTTGGGAGCCCCAAATGATGTATAGGTTGGAGAATTTAAATGAGTCCATCTCTGAAATGGTCCTAATATATTATATGTTTATGACAAACATCATAGTAAGTGACTGAAGAAGATTGGAGCAAGAGAGAGAATAAAGTAGTGAGAGAAAGAGAAAACACTTCAATGTCGTACGGAGAGCACCCTCCTAAATCCATGGTACCACCCTCAATACTCATCATTTTGTATAGAGATTACAATCGCTCGATTAAGGGAGTTTTTCTCCCCTTTAGTTTTGGATCTGATGACAAAGGAGATGATTTGTTTCCTTATCCATTCAAACAATATCTGTGGCAGTATCTTTCTCAAGATGTGGCTGAGTTGTCAGCCTCGATTTTTTTTGGTTGTGCATATCTCTTTATTCTGGAATATTCTGTTATTTGTTAAGTTGAAACTTCCTTCATTACTAGATCTGGATCTTGTCTGGATTGGATCTGGATCTCTAAGATCCACCCTCAAATTCAATGGTCTAACATGAGCATTGAGTTCTTATCTGCCATGAAGGAACTCATCATTGTTTAAAGCTTTAGTTGGGAGATCTGCTAACTGGTGCGATGATGGTAGACGTTGGACAAGGAATTCATTCTTAGCAACAAGATCACTGACAAAATAGACATTAAGTTCGATGTGCTTGCTTTTCTGATGCAAAACTGGATTGGCGGTCATGTATGTAGCACTAATATTATCGCACCAAATAATTGGGCTGTTGGATATGTTGGTTCCCAAATCACATAAAAGATGTTGAATCCATGGTAATTCTGCAGCCGTATTAGCAACTGATCTAAATTCAGCTTCAGGGGATGAGCGTGCAACCGCCATTTATTTCTTCAAACTCCAATAAGCAAGACTTGGGCCTAGATATACAGCAAACACTCCTGATTTTCTATCATCTGGGTGCCCTGCCCATTCTGCATCACCGTACACATGGAGTTGAAGATTGGTACTAGGTCTAATAAGAAGACCATATTGGATAGTACCTTTAACATATCTTAGGATCCATTTAACAGTCCAATGATCAATCGTAAGACATTGCATAAATTGACACACTTTATTTACTACATAACTTAGATCCAGCCGAGTTATAGTTAAATATTGAAGATTGCCAACGCTCTGCCTATAGAGAGTGGAATCAGAAACAGGTGTGTCGACCTTAGTAAGCTAATGCCATATAGACATGGGAGTGTAAGATGAAGTCCTCATATGTGGAGCGTAAATAATCATATATTTGTCTGTGATAGAGAAAATCCTTGTTGAGTCAAAGTTTGACATAATCATTGATACCATGCACTTGGAGCCTGTTTGAGTCCATAAAGGGGCTTCTAGAGTTTATAAACATAGTGTGGGCAAGCTGGGCCATGTAAACCAGGTGGTTGGAGCATATAAACAACTTCATTTAAGTTTCCATGGAGAAAGGCGTTGTCACATCAAGTTGCCTCACTGTCCAATTAAATGATGAGCAAGGGAAAGTACTATGCACACAGTGACAGACTTCACAACTGGATTGAATGTTTCAAAATAATCTATTACCCTCAATTTGATCAAATCCTTTGGCCATCAGTCTTGCTTTGTACCGTTCAAGAGTCCCGTCTAATTTATGTTCGAGTTTAAAAACCCATTTGGATCTGATGATTGCATATGACGGATCTAGTGGAACTAGAGACCATGTTTTGTCTCATTGAAATTACACTTCTACTAATGATGATTTTGGAGGTTCCTTGGTTGAGGAATAAATAGCCTTTGTGAAAGTTGGAATATCCTAGAAAATTACTCTAGAAAATGAGTAAGCCCAAAACTCCTTAGGAACACCACTATGTTTAAGCAAGGTAAGCCCTTTCTCCACTGTAGTCTTGTGCTTTCTTTCAGCTGTTCCATTTTGTTTGTGGGTATGTGGGCAAAAAATGTGTCGCTCTATAAATGTGTCACTCTATACCATAGTCTTGAAAAAACTTATTGATTAGTGCACATTCTGCTCCATCATTAGTATGAAAATATTTGATTTTTGCATCAAATAACTTTTCAATTTTGTTTTTAAAAAGCTTGAAAGCATGCTCAACATCAGATTTGTAAGAAAGTAAGTATATCCATGTATACTTTGAGTACCCATCCATGAATGAGACATAGTAGCAGTTTTATCCCTAATAACCACCTCCATGACAGACATCCATGAATGAGACAGCCCCAAAACATCTCAATGTATAACTTCAAAAGGAAAGAAGATTAGGTACAATCTTCTTTTTGCTGCTAGTAACTATGATATTATCCACATAAATTAATCCTAGTAATTCTTGCCTTTTTTAGGAAAAATAAATAAAATAAATTAAAACTAGACTTAAAAACCATGGCTGAGTAAATAGCCTTTGAGTCTCCCAAAACCATTCTAGAAATAATTGCCTTAGGCCATATTAAGTCTTTGTTAATTTTACATAAGATTGTGGTAGTATCAGATCAATATATATAAGTGGTTGCATCATGTCGAGACCATCTATGTAAAAAGGCATTATTAATTGTTGAGGTTGGCTTGCACAAGAATGAAAAGGTTGGTGAAGGAGCCGTGTGTTAGGTTGGTGGAAGCTAGAGAAAGTTGGAAAAGATGAAAAGATTAAGTAGTTAACCAAATATGGATGGTGGATTGCTTCAGCTTGAAGTCTTTCCTTTAGGCAAAGGATGAATATAGAAATGGACAACTAGGAAGACATTTGGCACTGCTTTTGTTTATCCCCACCCCATCATTACTTTTAAATGTCGGCTAAGAACTAATCTGATGTAGAGCCTTGCATATAAAAGGCTCACAATTCAGGCTTGTACTGTGTGCTTCCAAAATAGTGAAAGAAGGATAAATAGAGAGAGAGAGAGAAAGAGAGAGAGAGAAGACTACCTCACTTGTTTGATGGTAGACACAGGGTGTTTAAATTGAACGACCTTAAACATTGTGTGCTTTTTTCTTCCTTTTATTCTTTTCAGATATGTTGCTAGTTGAAACCCTTATATTGTTCATTAGAGAGACATAACAAGTGGTATCAGAGCTTAGTGAAAGATGTCGAGTAACAAAGCATAAGATTGAGAAGTTTAAGGGAAAAAATAACTTCTGCTCATATCAACAACATATGCAGGACTTGCTAATCTAATGGGATGTGGTAAGTGGCAGGGATGGATGGCAGGCAAGCAATGTAACATGGCAGATGCAAAGGCCAGTTGTAAGTGCAATCAAACAACACTTAGGAGACAATGACATCCACAACATTATCCATGAAAAAATGACAAGAAAAATTAGGAACAACCTACAAAACAAGAATATGGGTAAGAATCACATAAACAAACAACATCTGAAGCAGTGACTTTATTGCCTTCACATGAAAGAGGGAGAAAATATTCTTGTGCATCTTAATGAATTTACTTATTTCTCAACTTCTGAGTAAGAGTGTTAAATAGATGGTAAAAAAAGGCAGCATTCTTGATTAAGATGTTAGCTAGGTCGTATGATTATTTAGTAACCACAATACTCTTTGGAAGAAAGACAGTTAGGTTAGATAATGCAAATAGTACTCTTTATTTTATTAAAAGAATATGAAAAACTATGGTACTAGTGAAATGTAAGCAGAAGGACTAGTCATGGATATGGAGAAAAGAGGTCACACAAAAACCAAGGAAAAAATTTTTCTAAAAAGAACTATCGATTTAAATCAAGAGGATCTAGGAAAGATAATAGTGATGTCGATGTGTTTACCGCCATGAGAGTCATACGTCAAGATTTTGCAAAACATTAATGAACTTAGGTGATCATAAGAATCAAAAGAAGACGATATCTATATCAACCTCTTCCTTTATTGGTGTTGCAAAAGCAAATAGTTTGTTAGAAATAGATGCTAATGAGTATTTATGTTCAGCATATCATGAATGTCTGTCTTTAACAGATTACTACATTTTGGATGCAGGTGAATCATATCATATGTGTGCACATTGATAATGGTTTAATTCCTATATTTCTTGTGATGGAGGAACTATTTTATGAATAATAATGCTAAATTCAAAGTTATTAGCATTGAAATTCTAAAAATTAAGATGTTTTATGGAGTAGCAATGAAGCATTGTGAGGTACAACATGTCCAAAATTTAAAGAAACTTTAATATCTTTAGGGTGCCTAAATGTTGCTGGCTACAATTAACAACATCAAATGGTCCAATTAAATTGTCAAAGGGAATATTAGTTGTAATGCAACCAAGGTATTTTCTGATGATCAAATGAATGATGACTCTAAAATGTGGTAAATGAGACTCACACATCTAGGAGAGAAAGGTATGAAAGAGCTCCATAGGATACTTTTGAAAGGGCTCAAGATACATGGCATTAGTTTTTGTGATTGGTGTATACAAGGAAAGCAACATCAAGCGAGTTTCGAACTTCGTTCTTACATAAGTAGAGACATCCAATAATATATTCACACAAATGTTTAGGGCACAGTGTAGCATTCTTCTGTAGTTGTATTACACTATTTCATGAGCATCATTAATGATTTTTATTGAATGGTTTGGGTTTGCTTTATGAAGCATAAAAATGAGGTGTTTTGTGAATGGAAAGAACCAAAACCATTATAGAAAAGCAAACAAGAAAACAAATCAAAAATATCTACGAAGCAATAATGAAAGAGAATTTAAAAACCAAGAGTTTGAAGAATTCTACAGAGTAGAAAGTATTATAAGGCACTTTACTTGCAAAGGAACAACACAACTGAATGCCATGGTTGAAAGGATAAATCAAACTTCATTAAAGTGTGCTAGATGCATGTGATTGACTACTGCTTTTCCCAAGCTATTTTGGATAGAGTCAACAGCCATTACATGTTATTGTAATCAAAATTCATTTGAGTACCATCTACTTCAAGGTGCCTCAAGAGGTTTGGATAAGAAAGACAATAGATTACACTGTTCTTCATATATTTGGATGTATTGCCTATGTTCAAGTCCAAGATAATCAATAAAATACATATTTGCTGTATAAAAAAGGAGTAAAGATTTATAGATTGTGGGATCCAAATAACCCAAGATCTTTTTATTAGTATGAGCGTGGTTTTTGATAGGCACTCTATAATGAAAGGAACCACATCAACGCCATTAGATGATGAATCTCAAAAGGATCAGGTTAAGAAGCAAACTATTATGGTGGAGCAACAAAACACGGAATGGAATGATGATGAACTTATTGTTCACACAAGTTCAGAGATAGAAGATTCATTCAGTCACATTCAATAGCTATGGTTCAACCAAACAGAACAACAAGGCCACTCCAAAGGTACGTCTACCTGTAATTCAATTGTGTTTGCATTGTTTGATGGTCTTCATGAACCAATGAGCTATGAGAAGCCACTCAACATAAAAAAAGATAAATCATTAGTTGATGGCTATGCAAGAAGAAATGAAGTCTCTCCATTCAAATGAAACTTGGGATCTAGTGGAGTTGCCCAAGAGAAAGGAACCCATTGGTTGCAAGTGGGTTTTACAAGAAGAATGAAGCAACATTTGACAATGGAGCTACAAAATAGAAAGCCAAACTTGTCACTATATGATATATGCTTGGAAAAAGGATTAGATTGGAATAAGATTTCTTCCCCATCTTTAGGCATACTTCAATCATGTGATACTTATGTTGGTCACATTGCTTAATTTAGAACTACATCAACTTAATATAAACTTTTTCACATGGAGAAGAACAAATTTATGTGAGCAACTTGAAGGCTTTCAAGTCCGAGGCAAAGCAAATTGAGTTTGCAAGTTAAAGAAGTCTTTGTATGGTTTGAAGCAAACTCCACAAGAATAGCACAAATGTTTGATTCCATTATGATTAGTCATAGTTTTGTTCATTGTGACTATGATTGTCATGTGTATCTCAAGGTGCTGAAAGACAGTTCATATGTAATGTTGTCTATATACATTGATGATATGTTAGTTGTTTTTGAAAACAAGTCTAAGCTAATATGGTTGAAGTCACTATATAGACTTTGCAATGAAGGATCTTGGTGAAGCAAAGAAGATTCTTGGTATGGAAATCAAGAGAAACATGAAGACTAGCAAGCTATGGGTGAACCAGACAAGTTACATGCAACAACAAGGCTGATGCTCGACCGGTCTCAGCACCATTGCTAATTGACTAGAAGTTGACCAAAGATGACAGTCCTAAGTCAAAAGAATAGGTGGAGCAAACAGAAAAAGTACCATACATAAACACTGTAAGTTGTCTAATGTACACCCAACCAGTTCTTTGTCAAGTGGTTAGTGTGTGAGCAATTCATGATCAATCCAAGGATGATGCACTCGTTAGCAGTCAAGAATGCCATTAAATATATGCAAATTCACAAGATATATGCAGTTTATTTGATAATTCATCATCACCACAAGAAATTGGTTATGTGGATGCAAAATATAGTGGAGCTTTAGACCCTAGACAATCAATGATTGGGTGTCTGTTTACCTTATGGTGGTCCAGTTTTGTATTTCAAGGAACCACAACTCTCTCTACTATGGAAGTTGAATATATGGGTCTAATAGAAACCAGAGAAAAAGCATTATGGTAGAAGGAGTACTCAGACAACTTGGTTTGGATAAAAAAGGTATGCCGAGGAGCTGCGACAGCTAAAGTGTTATTCATTTAGCCAAAAACCAAGTATTCCATGCTATAAGGTTAGTGAGTGGATATCATCTGAAGATCCATGTTAGTTTAACCAAGGTAAAGACCGAAGAGAATGGAGCAGATATATTCATATCGGTGGTAACTCGAAGTACATTCTAGAAATGTTTGAACATAATCAACATTGTCGATTCTCATTGATAGTTAGTTGATTCATACAAGCCAAGGTGGAGTTGAGGAGCTATGTATGAGGTCGGTGGAAGCTAAATATAGTTAATAAGGATGAATAGATTAAGCAGTTAGCCAAGTAAGGATGATGGATTGCCTCAACTTGAAGTCATAACTGCAATGGCAAAGGATGAAGATAAAAATGGATAACTGGAAGAACAGCTGACATTTGTTTCCATTTTCTTGTTAAATTGGTCAAACCTCTCTCCAGCGGAGAAATCACAGTTACTAGATAGACTTTGCTAACTACTTTTTAAACTAAAGATTTTTATTAAAAACAAACTATGTTCTTACATTATTTTTTTCTCGAAATCTCTCAGTGGTCCTAACCGCATGCTGGGTATACAGGGAAAACTAGCAAAATGAAATGCAAGATCCAGGTTTTATAGTATCTTGGTTGGATTTTGCCTTTTGAATTGTGTCTTCAGAAAGAACGGCATAGTGTAGCATGTAAAGCAAACGTTTCGAATATGGCCTAATATTTGCATACAAATCTGGTAGCTGAACAGAAGGGACAGAGAAAAGCATTTCAAACATTTTTTCTTTTTTTTCATTCCGTTCAATGGACCGCTGTTAAAGCTAGTAATGTAGCTGAAGTGTTCAAGAGCACTCTGAAATCAGGCAGTTATGGTCTCAAGTTTAAAGTATATCATAAGCATGTGTTTATGGGTAGTGGAGCATATGAAGGGTGTTTTCAACATCATTATCTGCAGATGTGTTCAGCCACAAAGAAATACAAAGACAGGATTATATTATTTCGTAAAGCGCAAATAAGTATTTCTTCTTGATTTCTGATTCTTTTCCTTGTTTCTGTAAGTGGCTATAAAGTCTGTAGTACCTATGTAAATAAAGTTAAACTGCATCTTCCGTCGCCTTTTTCTGCTTCCGATTGCTGTGTTACTTGTCTCTAACGTGTTCTATCAACAACAGTCAGAAAGGATCAATCAAAATTTTCTGTTACAAGCATCCATGATTTCCTTGAGACGACATCCACGTTTGGCAGGTGTCGATGTTTTTTTTTCGCTGCAAGATGGACAGGGTGACCCCATCATTTAATTGATGAGAAGAAAGAATGCCGAATAAAAGAATGTCCCTTCTGAAGGTTTTGACAAGATAAACCACAGGTTTTAATTCGTACATGGGTAGATGCGGTATATGCTATGTTGTTCAATCACAATTATGTCCCTTGAGGATCAATGGACTAATTGTGTATTCCAATTAAATACCAAAATACGCATTTGATGCACAAAAGCGACACTTGATACGTTAGAAGTAGGAAAACAATGTACTTTGATTAATTACATAAGGCCGTTTAAAGATTGGTTGGTGCTCTTCGTAAAGATTGAGTTGTGTGCACAGTACTGTGTATGCACCAAAATGGAGATGAAGGTATTTTTTTAATTTTTTTATAAAGTGATGAACATTATGGACTTTTTCTTTTTTGCAATCATTTTTCACTCCTTTAAAAAGTATCTTTTTGTATTTTAATTGAATTATTTTGGTCATGTGCACCAAAAAAAACAGTGCACAAGAGAGGTGTGCACATAACCAGGTTAGCTCTTATATCCTACATCCGTTGTCTTCTACATTTATTTTTTTAATTGACCTATGCGTTCACGGGGACTAATAATCATGATTAAAAAAAAAGAGTCAAAGCATTATTTGTAACACAAAAGACAGTCTGCCCCATTTGACTGAATAAAAGTCATGTTTTCTAGAAGAGAGGCCAACAGAGCGTGGACTGGGGCAGTACGTTCGAAGCTCGTAAATGGCATAGCCAGAGGGATTTTATGTCTTCGTGAAGATTCTGGATCAGCTGAGATTTGTTAATGGGGATATAAAAGCAAGCAACATTTTATTAGAGGAAGACATGAACCCCAAAATCTCTACCTTGTCATTGCAAAGGTCTTTGACACACAGGAAACACAAACTCAAACACCTGAGGTTATGGAGTAGGTTGGTTATTGCATGTTGTTGTTTGATCATAAGTTACTTCTTGGTTTCCTTTTTTTCCTTTTAAATGAATATATTAATCATAACGAATTTTATCTTTTAGGATAAGGATAGGGGAAAGCACCCAATCCAACTAGCAAGGTCGACATGAATTGCCCTTTTAACGGTCAAGGGTTCAGGAACTCACCAGGATTCCCATCATACATGCAGTTCACTTTTCACCCTCAATGCGATTGATGGTGACGCGGACTATCTTTCTTTTAGGGAAATGAAGATCTTCAGACACCCTTATAATTGGGGCCTCTTAGGTGCCTTCCCCAATCCAACTAGCAAGGTCGACACAGACTTGCCCTTTAACGGTAAGGGTTGAGAAACACACCAGGATTCCTGTCATACATGCAGTTCACTTTTCACCCTCCATGCGATTGATGGTGATGCAGAATATCTTTCTTTTTGGGCAATGGAGATCTTCATACACCCTTATCTCTCCATAAATTGCAGAGCACCAACATCGAACAACATTTTATAATTAGGGCCATGGGCTTCCTGACCAGAGCACCCCTGTCATAGAACATGAAATCTTCCTTCCCCTTTCAACTGATTTTCTGAGCAGCACCTAAAAATGCATTTGGGGCTTGTATTTATCTTATCGTTAAACAAGCCAAAGCTCCACAGCGGAGATTTTGTTCTCCTCCAATCCATAGCTAAGAGGATTGGAGATGGTTTACCCTGTAATGGTGCCAAGCTTGTTGAAGGTAGGCTTCCACATCCTCCTCCTCCTCCTCCTCCTCCTGCTTTCCTTCCATGTCGACCATGCAATGAGCACCAACGACTATATTAATAACCGCTGCAACGTCACTGAATTACATGGTTGGAAGTGTGTTTGAAGTAAATATGCGCAGCCCCTTCTCCACCTTGACAAACGATGCTCTTCATACTGGTTTTTCCAACACTACAGTGGGTGAAGGATCGGATACAGTCTATGGTCTGGTGCAGTGCAGGGGTGACATTGACCAGGATAGCTGCAAGGAGTGCATCCATAATTCCACTGTACAAGTCATTGGATACTGTCCTTGTAATATGGATGCCATCATATGGTATGAAAAGTGCCAGTTGCGCTACTCCAACACCAACTTCTTTGGACTCCTCAATGTCGATGATTCTGGTAGTTGGCATTGGACCAATGATAAAGTGGAACACCCCGAAGCCTTTAACAAAAAAGTTGGGTAGTCTGCTGAAGAATCTCACTTATCAAGCGACAACAAAGCCTTCAAGGTTCATGTTTGCTATGGCCAACATCCCCTACGATGATCAACAGACCATATACGGGCTGGTGCAGTGCACCAAGGACACAGGCCTCGCTGATTGCAGTCAGTGTTTGAATAGCACCATCTCCAAAATCCCACCGACTTGCGAAAATGGACATGGCTGTGAAATTGCCACGGGAAGTTGCAGTGTGAGGTACGACACGGAGCTCTTTTTTGCTACCACAACGACTCCAACCTCATCTACTCCAAAGAAGCCTAATAAATCAAGCCCATCTTCTAATTCACTATCTCCAAGCCCAAGCCCATCTTCTAATTCACTACCTCCAAGCATGAGCCCATCTCCTCCACCACCTCCATCGGATTCAAGCCCTCCATCAAGCAGTGCATCTAACACTACATCAGGCATGTCTCTCTCTCTCTCTCTCTCTCCGATTCATATGACAAGAATATTTTATGTATGCAGGCCAGCAGAAAAGTGCAGGCAGAAAACGCATGTATATCATAATTGTCATCTCCGTCTTGATGATTGTGGTTCTTATTACTTGCTTAATTTGTGGCTTTTACTGGTGGAAGACAGAATTGTGTTGCCTTTGGAGAAAGAAGTTGAAGCCTGGCGGATTGCAGAGCAAGGAGGAAGAAGACAATGGTTTAGAACAACAAGGTTGGTAGAAAACGGAACCTTATAAATGAGAGAAAGACAAAGGGGGAGAGAAAGAGGGAGAGTAATTTGTTTAAAATTGGTTTTGTTCCCAAAAAAACATTAAAAATAAGTCTGTCGAAAAAACAGGAAAAACGTTTTTAGGCAAATTGAAAATACACGTCATTTGTTTTTCAGTGTCTTCTTCAGGTTGTTTTTACAATCTTTAGTACTTACCAAATTTTTATTTTCATATTTTTTACATTTGATGTTCAGTTTTTTAACTTCTTTTAAATTCACCAAAATTTTTTCGAGAAAACTAACTTTACCATGTTGTATAATACATTTACTTGACGAAGAACAGATGTAATTCATTACATGCATACAAAATAGTCTGAAACAAGGCTTCCAGTATTCCAACCATATTCCAGATTTGTGACAACAACTAGTCGCTACCAACAAGTTTTTTTTATCAGCACGTCAGTTAGCCACACGAGAACTTAAAGTCTTAGTTGACTTAGTCCTTGGCATGGAGACGGCCAATCCAAGGAACGTTACCATGTTTATGCAGCAGATACAGAGAGAGGCAGTTTTGGCAAACCAAACCGGGGTTAGTGATGTCAATAAATTAGATTAAGGATCGAACCATATAAAAAAAAATTCAGATTTTCATAAATATTTGTCAGATTTGAATTCAGATCAGACATCATGTTAAACAACTATGGTCCGAATTCAGTTTGATAATCAAATTCGGATTCAGATGTCAAACCAATTTCACCTCGCATGGACCTTCGGCACCATTGTGCAATTAGCCCATTTACCTTGTTTCTTTGTGGAGTTCGTTTCAGCTTTGAGGAGAGCAGATGCGATAGATGGTGCAATACTCGATTTGGCAATCATCAGAGCTGCCACCAATGATTTTGCACCGAAAAATAAGCTTGGAGAGGGAGGATTGGGTGCTGTTTACAGGTATATATCCAGTAGTCTTTTATGCTTTCCCGGCTCGGTTTGAAAATTTGTGACACGTCAGTTGGGAAAACGAGAGAGCTGCTATTGCCTTCGCTTGTTAATTACCTTCACTAACCATCGCTTTGTCAAGGCCAACTACCGGATGGTAAAGAAATAGCTGTAAAGAAGCTGTCGCGCAATACAAGGCATGGTCCGAAGCAATCCGACAATGAGGTGCAGACACTCACTAAACTTCAACACAGAAATCTTGTCCGACTTTTAGGATGCTTTATGGAAGGTGAAGAGAAAATACTCATCTATGAATATGTGTCCAACGGTAGTCTGGACAATTTTCTCTTTGGTAAGCTTGTTTTAGCATTTGCTCGTTATGTTTTTTATTTTTTTGCCTTTAAGAGGTCGTGTTGTAATGTAGTGGTGGAACCAGAGAGGTTGTGGGAGGTGGCGACTGGCAATGGCAAGCCATAAGTTTGGGGTTGGGGGCGAACTGTTATTTAAATTTCATATTTCAAGGGGCACTTAAAAATTATTAATATTCAAATAAGCAAATTTTAAATGTGCGACGCTGTTGATCATAGACCATAGTAGGTAGAGAAATCGAGTGCTTCATGACAAGAGTAGAGTTCCAGTGAAGGTGCTCGGTGTTCAGCAGCCAAAGGATGCAAAGTGTGCCCTTTTGAGCAAGAGAACTTAACATGTATGTGTGTGTGGGCAGCTGTCCAAGCAGGTCCACAAATTTTGTTTATTTTCACATTGTAGTCTTCCACTAATTTGTTTATTCGTATAAGGCATGCCCTTTAATTATTTGCCTAGTGCCCCTGCTGTAACCATTTTACTATGTTTATGGTTTTTCAAATCTGTATTCCTTAGCCAAAATTGAAGAGAGAGACCGTTTGGAGACGAGTTTAAGAAATGGAGAGGTTGGACTCATAGTACACTTGTAACCTGTAAGAAGTAATAGGAGTGCAATGGCACGGATTTCATTTTTTTAGCAAACTTTAGTTTGTTCATAGAGATCTTATCTCTTCTAATGGAGCAATGTATCTTAAGTCAAATGAGTACTTCAATAAGGTTCACATACTTTTGTTATTGTACCCATACCTAAAGTAGGTACTTGGATACATTTAAGTACTTTTTAAATAAAAAATGATCTAAACGGCTTAATTTTACATGACTCATTTTTTTTCAAACTCAGTTTTCATTCTACTTTTAAAGTTATTGTTCATTAACATGTAATGTCTTTATTTAAAATCACTTGTTTACTTAAATGTTGCTTTTATTTTCATTATATATATATATATATATATATATATATATATATATATATATATATATATATATATATATATATATATATAGAGAGAGAGAGAGAGAGAGAGAGAGAGAGAGATTTGATGGTGACGCGGACTATCTTTCTTTTTAGGCAATGGAGATCTACATACACCCTTATCTCTCCACAACTTGCACACCACCAACCATGGAGCCACATCTTATAATCAGGGCCAACGGCTTCCTGATCCGAACCACCCCTGCCGTAGAACAGTAAATCTTCATTCCCCTTTGAGGCAATTTTGGGTGGCAGCCCCTGGGCTTCAACTCATTTTATCGTTAAATAAGCCAAAGCTCTCCAGCAGAGCTTTGGCTTATTTAACGATAAAATGAGACGGGAACCTTATAAAAAAGAGAAACACAAAGGGAGAGAGAGAGGGAGAGGAATTTGTTTAATCACCGGTTTAGCGGTCCAAATATCTCACAACAGTGTTACTAAAAATCGGTTTTGTTACCGAAAAAACATAAAAAAATAAAAAACAGGAAAAAACGTTCTTAGCCGAATTGAAAAAACACGTCTTCTTCAGGTTTTTTTACAATCTTTAGTACTTACCAAATTTTTATTTTCATAATTTTTACATTCGATTTTCAGTTTTTTAACTTCTTTTAAAATTCATCGAAATTTTTTCGAGAAAACTAACTTTACCGTGTTGTATAATACATTTACTTGATCCTACGAAGAACGGATGTAATTCATTGCATGCATAGAAAATAGTCTCATACAAAGCTTTCAATATTTCAACCATAATCCGGATTTGTGACAATTAAAGTCACTGGCAACAAGTTTTTTTGATCAGCACGTTAATTGGCCACACGAGAACTTAAAGTCTTCCTTGACTTAGTCTTTGACATGGAGGCGGCCAATCCAAGAAAAGTTACCATGTTTATGCAGATACAGAAAGAGGCATTTTTGGCAAACAAATCCGGGGTTAGGGATGTCAATAAAATCCACTAAGAATCGAACCATATATATAAAAAAAATCAGATTTACACGAATATTGGTCAGATTTGAATTCAGATCAGACATCATGTTAAATAAATAAAATTTACCAAATGTGTCTATACTACGGTCCGAATTCTGTTTGAAAATCAAATTCGGATTCATTTGTCAGTACCCCAATGCATGAAAGGATAAACTAAATTGGGCTCGTTTTGCTGGACCTGCGGCACCATTATGCAATTAACCTATTTACCTTGTTTATTTGTTTGTGGAGTTCGATTCAGCTTTGAGGAGAGCAGATGCGATGATGAAGCAACACTCGACTTGGCTACCGTCAGAGCCGCCACCAATGATTTCGCACTCAAAAATAAGCTTGGAGAGGGAGGATTCAGTGCTGTTTACATATACGAACTAGTCTTTCATACTCAATTTCCCGGCTCTGCTTGAAAATTTGTGACACATCAGTTAGGAAAACGAGAGAGTTACTACGCCTGTCAATTTCCTTAACTATACCTCGCTTTGTCAGGGCCAACTACTGGATGGTCAAGAAATAGCTGTAAAGTGGCTGTCGCGCAATACAGGGCATGGTCCGAAGCAATTCGACAATGAGGTGCAGACACTCACTAAACTTCAACATAGAAATCTTGTCCGACTTTTAGGAGGCTTTATGGAATGTGAAGAGAAGATACTCGTCTATGAGTATGTGCGGAATACTAGTCTCCACAATTTTCTCTTTGGTAAGCTTGTTTTAGCTTCTGCTCGTTATGTTTTCTTTTGCCTTAAGGAGTCATCTTGTAGTGTATTGGTGGAACCAGAGATACCAGAGTGGAGCTAAATTTTTTTTCTTATAGAACCCTAAACATATAATCAACAAATTAATACATAAGCCGTCATCCAATTTGATGGTTTATAAATTGTGATTTTAACTTAAAAAATGAGCTGAACCATGATTTATAACAAAAAAAGGTTCTAGCTTTGTAATTTAATTGAGTAAAAGTGTTGCCTAATATATGTATGTGCGTGTATATATGGATGTTTGGACGTGAAATTCTTTTTTACTTTATTTTTTAATGTTACATATTTGCTAAACACTGCCAGAAAGGAAAAACACAATTTACCTTTAATTTTATTTGACTTCGAAAGGAGAGCCAACGAAGCGCGTGCAATTGGATTGGCCAGTACGTTTCAAACTCATAAATGGAATAGCCAGAGGGCTTTTATATCTTCATGAAGATTCAAGACTGAGAATTGTTCACAGGGATCTGAAAGCAAGTAATGTCTTATTAGATGAAGACATGAACCCCAAGATATCAGACTTCGGCACTGCAAAGATCTTCAACACAAACCAAACACAAGCCGAAACATTTGAGATTACGGGGACTCGGTAAGTTGGTTGTTGGTTGTTGCTTATTGTGAAAGCTATAGATCATATACAGACATTTAAGTAGTGTTCGTGTTCCAGTTAGCCCAAATTTAGTTGGCAGGTTCCTCCCGAAAGAAGATAAGTTCAGTGATACTCTCCTAACTTGTCCCCTAGGGTAGGATGGCTGACTAGTCTTGATCACGGAAGTCAGCGTGCTAACCAACTTGTCCAGTCCATTCTAACACATACCTGACTAGTTACCATGTGATGCCCCGGCCTATTACTCACTTGAGAGTAAGCATATATATTTGATCCACTTTGCCTCTTAGTTTGCTTCAATTGACACCTGAAAGGGTTAAAAAAATGAAACAATCTGAGCTTTTCGTTTTTTACATATTGACGGTTGAGAAAAAAACAAGAAAAAAAGGTGAGCTAGTTTTTCCTTTTATGTTCTTTTTTTTGTTTTTCTCTCAACTGTTGGTTTGCATAAAAGTCAAGGACTGAGATTGTTTTATACCTATCAAGCATGTTTTCCCAAGCCATGTCCACATGAGGTTTTCAGTCTCATCGACCTCCCACAACAACATGTGCTTTTGTACCTAGCAGAAAAAAAGGCTCAAGTATCAGGCCTCTTGGATCCCAACTTATTGCCCACATGCTCGATCACAAACCTAGTTATATGTGTCACACTGGTGCAAGATTTTTTGTGTGCAGTATGGTTAATGACTAAAATACCTTTAGTTCACACTGAAAAATAAAACTTTTTGATAAAAAGTCAAAATTGAAAATGAAAAAAATAAAAATGCTATACAGGATATTTCTTCTTAATAAATTACCAAAATGACTTTTCCTCCTTAAATCCAAACGGTGCGACTAACTTTCTCTCGATCAATTTATTACCTACAAGGGCTAAATATCGTCATTCTCCCCCAAAAATACTAAGATTTCCCAACTCAATCCCATAATTTATGTGGGCCGTCGCATATCCTGTTTCTCCGCTTTTTCTTAAGTAACGCCTAGTTCATTCACTAGAACATTCAACTAACACGCAAGAAAAGTGTAAGCATTGTAGCTAGTCAGTGTTATTTTGCCCAAACCTTCTTCTTCTTCTTCTGCAGTGGATATATTGCACCAGAATACTTTTTTGAAGATAAGGTATCTGTAAAGCTAGATGTCTTCAGCTATGGTGTTTTGCTACTGGAGATCATAAGTGGAAAAAGCAACAGCTTCTTACAGAGTTAGATGAAACTCTACTAAATTATGTAAGTGATTAACATCGCTTGTGCTTCTGCAATTTAGTACGTTGTTAATTTTGTTTACCACAGCTATTCTTGTTTAAATTTCACAATATCTAGGTGATCCATTGGCATCTTAAGCCATTTTCAAGCAAAGCTCATGTGCATTACAATATCAAGAATACAATTACAATTAGAAAGTGCTTCGCCTATCGACTTTTCAGACCTATGAAAAACTCTCCGCCATGGATAACTGTATTGTTGAAGTCTTTCACAGTAAATAATGAAAAAAAATGTCAATTTTGGAGTAGGTATGGAGACTTTGGGGGGAGAACAGCACTCTGCAAGTTGTCGATGAAATATTGGAAGGAACGTGTGATGAAAACGAGATATTAAGATGCATCCATATTGGCCTGCTTTGCATCCAACATGATGCACCAAGCAGGCCAAAAATGTCCAAGGTTGTTGCCATGCTTGAAAACAGCTCCGTGATTCTTCTGTCCATTTTGCCTCCTGCACCTCCTATCTGGAATATCACAAGCATTTCTGGAGGACCGCAAACGAGCTCCACTATATCAGGGACTGGTTCAGAGCATGGTTCATCTACTTATTGAAGCTTCGAAGCACTCGTGTGAGGAGGAAGTAGAGATCGTAATTGGTTCCCGACCTTTCAATGGATCATTTGTTCCTTTGGCGTATGAGCTTTGAACTTCTTGGTTCATTTGTCGCGGTTGTGTTTTTTCTTCATAATAGTTATCAGGATATGGTATATACCTGAGTTGTGATTTACTATTGTGCAGTACAATGTCTAACCTCATGTTCCTCTGATGATGAGATCGATAAATATCTTCTCATTCTCGTAAGGACAAACCAATTGTATCCCTATAGTTTTTCAGAAAGATGTATATTTATGCTTTAATTCAATGAAATGAGTACTTGCCTACCCAATCTTTTTCCAAGAATTACCACTGAGATGGGAAGTAGGTTTCTCACTTGATGAGAAATGGGTTCTTGTGCATTTGCCACAAGCTTGTGTTTGTTATGTGCCAGTATGACCAGTAGAATGAACTTTGGAAAATTTCTAGTAAAGAGAATTTAGATGTCCTGGTTGTTATGGCAGACGAGTGAAAAGGGGAACGTTATGTTTTAAATCCCCAATTGATGTTACCCTTAGATGTTACCATGTTCTGCTAGCTACATAACTAAGATATAGTAAATTGTCCATGCTTATAACCTCCTATTTGTCTTATAATACAAGAAAACTATTGCCCTTAAATTTTTGATAGGATTGTTGTTTCTCTCGTGTAATAGCTGACTTCTTCTTTTAGTGAAAAAAAACTTTTTGCTCATTCACAAACAACGTTTTAAATGGAGATTGGACACTGAAATGGTGGAGTGGAAAAGACAACGGAAAATTTTAACTTTGCCGGCCAGTTAAGAAGATTAAGTTGGTGACTTGAAAACCATGCGCTGATAAGGCTGGATTATTGGCGCAGAGCTAGTCCAATCCAACTGGATTGGATCCATTAAATTAGATTCAAGTTATTCTCATTGAGTTGCTGAGTTAATTTCGACCTTTTTAAATATCATTTGGTTGGTTTTTTGTTATGAATTTAGGATGCATTTCTTAAGGGCATGTTTCATTCATCTCAAAATCAGCAAACATTAATTAACCCAGTTTGCCCTAGCTTTCTTGTTAATTTTAGTTTGTTTCCCTTGTGTTTCTTTCCATTCGTTTTCTGTCTTGTTCAATTTTGTTGTTTTGTTTACATACTTTTATACTGTCGATTTATATGACCTTGTTTAGTTTTAGTTAGATCTTTTCACATTTTTTTTGTTTGGTTTATGAAATAAAATTTTGAATATCATCTGTTGTTTCACTTGCCGATTCAATTGAATCGTCAAATCGGCCAATGCTCTAAAATTGACGGTTCGGTCATATTCTAAAAATTGATTTTTATGGTATTACTTTTAAAACAGATGCGGGTGAGTCATGGTAAGATGCTTGTGCAGATGGGTGCTGCCAAGCAGTGTGGTGGGGCTAAATAGCTAGCCGTACTCTAATTTGAGGTGCAGGTGGGTTCGAGTGAAACTCTTTAACCCTAAGTGAACTTGGTGTCCTGTAGGTGTGTGGATCAACCAGGCCGATCCTACATACTCAATTGATTGATAATGACGACAACATTTTCTGACAGCCAGGCACTGGAGTGAAGTTCACCAAATTATTGCAACCCAGTCTGTGAAGTGGTCAGTACTCACTATCCACGAATGCGCTAGGACAAGGCAGTGGATAGAGAAGCATCCTCTTCCTCCAATTAGGTTGGTGCAAAGAATAAACTTCTCATCCTCCTCATTCAAGGGCTCTTCTTTTGATAAAATTGAATTCAGTGCAAAACTTACTGGAATTATGTATTTTTGTTCATTCTTCTTGTTGTGCATTTTTTTGATAGGTTTGAGAAATTGTGCTAAGGATTTATCTGAACTCCGGCTATTGAGGTGACCTTACTTAGAATAAGGCACAAACCGCAATAATGGACAAAGTTCCAAGCATCTTACACGTAACTTGGCACTGGAAATATGCGAGTTGCTCTACAAGATTGATCACCCAAATGCCTTAGGAATAGAACACACAAGGATATTAAGCATATCTTTATTAAATCCTATATACAACTGTAATTGAGCAATGCAAGTGAGAGCTCTCAATGAAAGCAATCAAACTACATTTCCACCTCCAACTATTTTTGCCAATGGCTGGTGCCCTGGAATCAAATCCCATTGTATCTATGAATATACTTGAATTATCCTACTAACATTCTTATCTTCTGTCGTATCCTTCTCAGCCCTACAACCACTTCCTTCATGTCCATTCTCTCATTTGGAGACACCCTTGAACATGACAAGCCTATCTCCATGATCATCACCAGCAGTTCATTCATAGCAGCTGATCTTTCAGTTGGAGTAGTGTCACTTTCCTTCAAAAGATGGCTGTCAATGACATCTGAAATTGCAACAGGAAATGCTTCAGCCAACCATTGCATCAGTTGGAGTAGTGTCACTTTCTCTCTCTTTACGTGCATCTTATATGCTGGTATGTGCTTCAGTTCTGCAAAGGCAGGCTTTGTTTCATTAAATTTAAGGTTTAGTATTTTCTTTGGAAAAGAAAGTTCAAAATTATTATTTACATGATGTGGATTATCATCTTCTGAGCTCCAACAGCTTGCATGCCTGTCTGGTCTGCTGATCTAGTTTTGCCTTTAAAATTTGTTTCTGTATGATATTTAAGATTTTGCAAAGCAGCTTTACAAGGCTCGTATTCTTGAGATATTTTAGGATTGCACCAAGCTCAAATCAAGCAGCAGTGGTTATGCTTGGTGTTCAAATAATCTCACCCCTAAACCATGACTGATCTACTTCACATGCCATCCCATAAGTGAAATTTTCACCTTTTTTTCTGTAAGTTTTGTTTTCTTATCCTCTTGCTCAAAAGAAAACTTGAGCAGGCCATTCTGAGTTTTAGGTCTTAGTACTGAAAGATCAGGAAGTAACATGGAAAGTCACCTTACAAGTGGCAAAAGCAGGTGGTCCGTCATGGTACCTTTCCACTAGAAATTCTTTGACAATCTTAGAAAGCTCATCCCAAGGGAGACTGAGACTACAGGTTTCTTGTTTATGAACTGAGCCATAATATGGAAACTCTTGTTAGCATGGATAGTTAAACTGAAACACAAGAAAAACACAACTTCACAGGGCTTGGGATCCATTCTCGGAATCCAGAACTCTCTCTCTCTCTCTCTCTCTCTCTCATAGTTAGGTAGGGTTTTCGATTATCATTTTCCGTAGGACTTTTCTTGCAGGTTTCTTATAGGGAAGTGTAGTTCAGAGAAGAGGGTTTTGATAGATTCTGCTTTCAGCGCAGCACGTCGTTTCCTTTTGAGATTGGGGTTGGTTTGTGTTGGGGAGGAGTTCAGCGACGGGGAATTCTGTTTTGCTGTGTTCGCTTTGGCTCTTGAAGCTGAAGGATGAACGATAAGGGCCAGATGATGAATCGAACCTATGGTGGGTGGCACGGCGGAGGTAGCAGTGGGACAAGCGTGGCTGGTGGGTGTCTACAGTCTGGCCATGCAGGCTGGAAGTCGAAGAAGATGGATATGCGGCGGAAGGGGAGCAAGGGTGCTCCAGCAGCACAACAACAGGGTGTTGTCGGTTACAACCCACCGAGGCTTCAGTAATTGCAGACTCAGAACAGGCTGAAAGCACGGCGATTCTACCCAAAGTGGAAGTTCCACAGGTTTGCGTCCTATGCACCACAGAATATGACATCTTTTATCATCCGTGCGAAGAAGTCCGGGGGAATTGCCTCTCTGGTCTCTCCCTGCCCGGTGACTCCCGCTATCTTGACAACCACAGGTTTGGCTGAACTCCTCACTCGACTTAAACCCTTGCTCGAGCAGAGATCATTGGGTTTTTGAGACCCTCCCTCATTTGAGGGAAAGAGGGTTTCAGAAACCTTGTTTTCTCTGATTTAGAGAGAGAGAGAGAGAGAGAGAGGGTTTCGCTTGATGCAAAGGACTCCATCATTCAGACAATGCAGAAAAAAACTGATGAAAGGAATGAGCTGCAGTAGTGAAGGGCTTGTTTTTCCTCCTTTGAAGGCGATGGCATTCGCTACTTTTGGGGCAGGCACCTCGCCCACCTGCTATTGCAGAGATGATGAGATGAACAGGTCCCTGCTATTCTAGGGAACATGGCGAATGGCAACCAGACGACCTCAATGGTGACTGGGAGCAATGAAGAGCAAGCAGTCCATGGCGATGGCGAGCAGGGGCGATCGTTGCTGATAAAACACGTCAATGGAAAGTGAAGAACGCTTACTGAGCAAAGGCCTTAGCAGCAGAAAAATGACAAATCAATGAGGAAAAGTAAAACGATAAATATTGGTTTCTCGTGCTAACGAGCGGAGTTGGATAAGCGATCTTAAACAAACTTGAACTTGGCTCGATAACAAAAGCTGAACGATCAACTAAAGCCCGGCTCGTTGAGTAGAAAAGCTAGCTCGAACTCGAGTTCGAGCCGAGCTTTAACAAGCCAAGTTCAAGTTGGTTGGCCCATTGTTCACCCTTGTTTGGAAGGATATAGAACCTTGAATTATTGTTACATGAATCTGCCTCAAATTTTTGATAGATTCATGGGATGCTTAGTTTGACCAACATATGCATGTTGATACATCCCCCTTTCTAGAAGCAACTGATCATGTATCAAAACCATTCCAAGACGTGCTTAAGAAAGAAAACGCAACTAGAAAATTCTACCAGGCATAACTCCCAGCTTAATTCCCCATTTAATTATTTTCAAGAAATTGTAGCTTCCTTTAGGTCAACAAGATGTATAATCTCGAATTAATACAAAACAAAGTGATGCATAGACTCAAAGAAATTAGATGCACCACAAATGATAAATATCAAACATTTGAGCATGATTAGAAAGTGGAAGTATCAAGATGAATCTTGCATGCAAGGGTCGAACCGGAGTTGAAATACAATTTTACATATTTTTTTGTAGTGGTTATTTTAAAAAATTTAAAATTTACATATAAAATTTTGATTTTTTTTATATTTTCTAAACAAGAACACGTAATAGAGAGTATTTTGATCAACACGTCAGATGGCCATTGCATTCATTGTTGTAGGGCATATCTTTCATATCGAAGTAAAACAGTCCGAGATCCAAGATCCACAATAAGCAAAACAAAGGGGACGAAGGGGAAAACAAAGGGGACGAAGGGGATTAGTTCGGTGGTCCCTCTGTACCCACTCTTTGCAGAAAGCGTGTTCCAACTCCATATATGGTTCAACGGGCCCAGAGGTGCCGTGTTTGACTACAATTCCCTTTTTCTTTGTTCATTCATACCGACAAAACCTTTCACGCAACTCCGAGAGTTGTCCCGTGAGCAACAAAAAAAACAGTGGTGAACCGCCCTTCCCAATTCAAACAACCCTCTTTCGGTATTCAATTCGGATCGGTGTACCGAATCAGTCACAAACACTATGAAACAGAGTCTATCAAGTACAGAACTCCTTCGCCAATGGTACTTATTCCACGTAGCTCAGAATGTCCTTTTATTATCTAGACAAGTCCAAGAAACCATCCCCTGCTCTAAATTGAACAGACCCATTGAACGAGGTAGATCTCTCTATTGGCCTCTATAATATGCAATCTCTCTCTCTCTATCTTTCTATATATATATATATATATATATATATATATATATATATATATATCAAAACATATAATCACAAGAAGCAAACACAGAATCTCAAATTGTCTCTAATTACTCAACTGAAGATGAAAAGTGAAAACAGACTCCTCTTGTATACTCAAAACGTGAAAAATGTACACTTTGTTCATGTTCTTTACGCAAGACAAAAAGATAATAAGAAAAATGGAAAAGGACAGTAGTGTCATAATGTGAGGAGGTTAGCAGGCAGCAGGGCCGGAGCCACGCCGTACCAAGAATCCGATCCGAGACTCGACCCACTCGAGCTCACCGCTGAGCCATCACGGGCCAACGACTGGGCGACGTTGTCAGAGATGCAGCCATCGATGTCCACCCTGACCAAGCTGGTGCTGACGACCTCTGAGCCGGGAAACATGCCGTCATTTCAAGCGAGCTTGAGCTTGGAGCCCAACCGCTCAACCACCTCCTTCCGGAACGGCACCTGCCTGCTGAGCCAGTTGTAGCTGAGGTCGAGGTCGTGAATCAAGGGAAGCCCACCGAGTCCAGATGGTATGGCCCCGGTGAGCCCATTGTGGTTTAGGGGCAGGTAGGTCAGGTTGCGCAGGCGAGCCATGGAAGCCGGGATAGTGCTGACGAGCCAAGTGTAGGCCAAGTCGAGGCTGACCAACCCCGCCATATGAGTCCAAGCCCTTTAGCTCCCGCAGTGATGCTGGAGTCTCAATAGATATGTTGTTGAAGCTCAAATCGAGCTTAGTCACCTTCGAGAGTTGGCTGAGCTCCAATGGAGTCAAAAGAAATTGAATGGAGGGGCACCTGTTTAAACAAACTCAAATCTGGTGGATATATATATATATATATATATATATATATATATATATATAAAGCAATAAATATTTAAGATTTCACACCAGCCACAATGTGGCCACGCTACTGGTTCTGGCTGATGTCAAGGATGATGAGCTAGGTGTTCTTTTAAAATTTTCAAACTTAAAACCTAAGTCACCCGGACTCTTTTATTTTACTGCCGCACCTGAGTCACATCGATTCGGGTGCGCACCGGACATGGGCATGGCTCCAACTCATACCCGAGCCCAGTTAGAATGCCATATTACTAAATGACTTATATAATATATGTTGTTGTGATATTTTAGTATGCAATACAATTATTCTGTTGTTGTGATAACTTAATTATAATAATAATATATGCATGCTTATTCTGTTGTATATATGATAAATTAATAAAAATAATAATAATAAAATACCCTTACCACACCGCCGCACTTAAATTTTTTATAATGTGCCGCTCCAGCACCCATACCCGCATCGGCAACCACACCCGCACCCCACACTCAGGTGATAGAGCTTAAAACCAAAGAAACAAATTAGGTCAAATGGGGAGTTGGTAAGAGAACTTAAAAGAGTCATGCTCGAGGTGTGGCTTGGTCTATCGAATTGAGTTCAAGCTGACCTTGTATTGCTAAAAACGAGCTCGAGCCAAGCTGAACGAGCTTAATTTTGACTCGGTTCCTATATATCCCTACAAGTGGGTCAAGTGTGTGCTGAAGTGGTGTGAGTTTCCTGTAGGTATAGTATCAACACCCTCAAATAACATTCCTTGCGCTTCATCTATATCTAACACCCTGCGAAAATAAGCAGTGCGCACTTCAAGAATCTGTCTACTCTGTACATATTTAGTGCCATCATACTCTATACTTATAATCTTTCGTTTAGCTTGCCAAGACTTAGCCATCTCATGAAAAAAGGAGGTGTTCTTATTGCCTTCCGCAAGCCAACGAATACGCGATCTTTGTTTCCACATTACCACTTCCATGAGAAGGGCCTGAGATAGTTGCTTCCTCACTCCGTGTTCCTCATCAATCGCACCTTCCACCCCTTGTTCCATATGCTCCCTGCTTTCCTCTAGCTGGCTTTGAAGGGTGGTGATGTTGTCACTAAGATTACCAAAAGAATGTCTGTTCCAATGTAGAAGAGCCTTATGCAGGCGATTAAGCTTAAGAAAGAGGCGCATCATTGGGCAGCCCCGAGCCTCACCTCTCCAAGCTTCAAGCATCACTACCTTACCTTCCCTGTCCGTCAACCAAGACTTAAAGAATCTAAACGGCTTCGGACCCCATGTATCATCATTAATGTCCTTGGACTGATATAGAAGCACACTATGATCGGATGTGGCTGACGTCTGGACCTTAAGCATGCCTTCTCCACCAAAACCAGTTTTCATTGTTAACCATGCACCAATCCAGCTTACACTGCTCTAAGTCTTGCCTTTGTCTATGGTTCGACCACGTAAACCTCTTGTTACTATCTTCAACCTCCTTTAACCTGCAAGCATAAACAAAGCAACTGAAAGATAAGCAGGAAGCAATTAACGGAGTAGAACCCGATTTATTTTGGCTGTTGAGCATGGCATTGAAATCGCCAATTAACATAACCGGTCCTTTGACTCTAGAAACAAGGGCCTCTAGTTTGTAAAGGCTTTGCAGCCTTTCCCCAAACCTAGGAGGTACACACCAAAAACTACAAAGACTTTGTCATTTGCCAGTCTACGAAAAGAAACACCAACCCAATTATGGTCAACAACCAGAGAAGTATGTTCCATTTCCTCCTCTTTCCAGACACATAATATTCTCACCACACCGTCAGTACCTTCAACGTTAGTCACAAATCTATAGTTGTGGTATCTTTCCATGATTATCTTCATCCTATGATTGGTAATCATCGAATGAAGAACAAACCCAACAAAAGGATTAAACTTATTGAGAATCAAACTTAATTCTTGCTGTGCAGGCCTCTTTGCAAGGCCTCTAAAATGTTGATAGCCTCTACCAGTGCTCCCTCAATTCCGAGAGCCCTGCCACTAGCATTCTCTTCATTATATTCCACATTTGGAAGGTTTATAAGTGCCTGATTTATATTGTCAGCCACCTTTTTTTGCTTCTTGGACCCATTATATTGGTGAACAATTGCATCTTCCAAACTAATCACAGTGGCTGGTGGGTGACCTTTCTTGCCCTTGATGGCAAACCTGGTTGATTTTCTCGTCCCCCTCTGCCTAGCATCAACTACTTCAATGTGGCTGCTCACAAGGTCAGAACCCTGATCAGTGCCCTCCTTCATATTCAAACTATCATCCTTCTCCTTGCCAAAGTAAGAATCCTTAGCCCCAGCTCCGAACATGAATTTGATTGGAGGTACATGATCATCCAAGCTGTTAGTGGCGGTCTGTTGTAGACAAAGGAAAGGGTTGGGAATCCCTTCATCAGTGTTTTCAGTCTTTCCTTCCTCTGGCATGCTCTGTGAAGAGTCCATCCCCCCTGTTGTCCCTCCTTTATTAAAGTTTTTCCTCACCTGGCTACCCTCTCTCTCTACCTTTTCCTGCTTTAACCCCCATCTCCAATATCAGGAGCCAGCCTAGTTCCCAGACCTGGGTCAGTCTGATTACCATTCCCTGCATCATTCTCAAGCTGACTCCCAAGTGAGGCAAATCTGTTTCCTTGTGTGTCCCTTCTCCCAGAGTCATTTTTCTGCATCCCACCTCTTTGTTTCTTAATGACCAGAACTTCACTCCAAACTTGCTCCTCAGCCCCTGACATTTCTGCTTTACCCTTATTCTTACATGCATCCTCGTAGTGTGAAGTAGTGCCACAAACATAGCAGTAACGAACCGTAGATTCGTATAACACTTCTTGAGATATCCTGTTTCCCTTGGCTTCAATGATGATTTTGGGCACCGGTCTGAAACCAAGCGGAACATCCATGCACACCCGAGCGAAACCTAGTTTGTCCCTGTGCATCGTGCATTCATCTACTCTAATGAAGGAGGCACCCATCCCCCTAGCAATGGCTTTAAAGCTATACGAATTCCTAAACAAAACTGGAAGTTGAGGAAGACGAATCCACAAAGGGATTGATTCCTTTTCATTCAGGCGTAATTCTGTACCAGGCTTCCAACGATTGGTAATCAGAAGCCGACCCCCAACTACCCATTTTCTGTACATTACCACTCTGAGCTCTTCCTCAGAATCCACCCGCACCAAGAATCTCCCACTCCCAATAACAGAAAATGTTGGACAGTTTTACATTAATCCAAAGCTTACGCAAGGCCTGGAAAACATACCTGTAGTCCATGCCTGTGCTCATTCTACCTCTGTAAAAGCCAGCTACTACTGCAAACCGATATTGCTGCTCCATTTTCTGGAACGCCTGAGCAGGGAAGACCACCATGGGTTCATCCCCAGATCTGTCCATAGTCACCCCGCCCCCGGGCACTCCTGAAAATCCGACTCCTGGCTGCCAGCAACAACACCTGCCCACCCTTTTAACTTCCTCGTTTGAAGGGTGGTTGGAGCATCACCTTTGCCCTGCTGCATATCCTTGTCACCGCTATCTTCTTCCATTCCGTGCAGGTTGGAGTTGTCGCACTTTGCTTCGCTCCTTTGGGTTGCTCGATCCATGCTCCCCAGGTCTGCAAACTCACCCCTATTGTCGAGATCCATCAGTCCGCCGATTCCCATCTCCCCAGCGAGCTTTCCCTTCCCCACTCGATGCCCTAATCTTCTCCCCTCAGAGCTTCTCTCTCCTTCGATTTCCATCCCCCCGGCGAGCCCCGGGGGTTCCCCTCCAAGCTTTCCCTTCCCCACGCGATGCCCTAGCCTGCTCTCCCCTCGGAGCTTCTCTCTCAAATCTCTAAGGGGAGTCTTGTTCATCTAGTTGGAACAGTCCTTGCTGCTAATCATTGATGCCTCTAGGTTTTGCTCGTCTACTAAGTTGCTGTCGAGCTCTCTGTTTATTTATTCTTTGATGTTCTTGAGAGAAGATGGACTCTCAATATATAGAGTGCAGGCCAGACCATTTTAGGTAAGATAATCTCGCAAATTCTGCATGATAAACAAAGTGTTAAGAAAAAAGGGATCAGATCTCTTATCAAGATCTGTTATTGTTATGTAGACTACATTTTAGGTGGTTAATGGATTGAGATAGAAATGATAAGAGTAAATCAGCAAAACGCGGTTTTACGGTTATTCAAAATAAGAATATTGCTGAAGACGTTGAGGATCTTGATGTCAATGAAAAGATGAGAATTAAGGAAGACGTTGAGGATCTTGATATCAACTGAAATTACTTAAAAGTGAGACATGGCAGATTTGTTCCATTATAACCTTCCTTTTTGTAATCCTTCATCCACTCCAAAAATTGTGGATCTTGTAAATGTAAGTGAGAAATATGTTTTTAGTACTCTCAATTTTTCAAGAAATTGTGTATTATCATGATCTTGTATACCAAAAATCTTGTAAGTGATAACTTTTTTTTGTACTATATATATGTTGTTCAAAGGAATCAATAAATACAAGTTCTCTCCAGCTTTATCTTTCGCGCTTCTCTGAATAAGTTTTCTCATGTTAACAGAGCAAAACGAGAGAGGGAAATCGACTGCTCCCTTCCGCTAACTCCAAAAAAATCCAAGCTTTTGTAGAGAGGTCCTTCAGACACCCGGAATTGGAATAATCTTCTGCTCGACAGCTAGAATCGCCTGAAGAATCAGCGCCGGCCTTCCTCTCTGCCGCCTGATGCCCTTGTCTCCAGCAAATTATTCCAGAGAACGGCGGGAAAGGAAGTCAGGGGAGGGCGCCTTCCTCGCCGGATTCTTCCTGTACTCCGGCAGCAACCCCTATTGCCGGAATTTCTCAAGGTCGACTGAATTTCTCTGCTGCGGATGTCAGTGACGAGCCCATTGCAAATCTCCTCTCGGCAGCTCCTGTTCTCAGCCTACAGGTTCAGCTCGACAGCTGGTTCTTTCAACCCTTCACTGAATCACAAACTCAGGCAGTGATATTTGCTTCTGTTCAAAGGCTTTGGTTTCTTCTCTGATTTAGGACGGCAAAAGAGCTTCTCCATCAGAGGAAAGAGGGAGGAAACAGAATTGGGGTCTATTAGGGAGGAAACAGAATCATCTACACCGATTTGTCATATGAGTATATATTCGCTTTGCAATGGGAGGAAAATTTAATATTACTCACATAGTTGATTTCTTGAAGAACAATTCCACCCTCTTCCATTGGTTCTCCCTATAGCGCTCTGGCAATAGCTTGGAATGTGCATCAATTCCATAAAAATACTGGCAATTTAGGAACCCTAATCCAGATTGGCACTCCCATATTCTCCTCAATCGATAAGGAGCATCTTGGATCCCATCTGCTTGCAGCCATCACTCTTCCACCCAGTTTCCATTCTCCCCTTCTAAAAACTACCCTGAGTTCGTCCTCACTGTGAACCCTTCCAAACCAGTCATTTCTTTGCTAGTTTTCATTCCATCCAAACAACAAGAATCCTGAAAATTATTTTTTAATGGAGGAGAAAGAATGAAACCTGATGAGGACTCACGGTTCTCCCCTTCGATTCTTTTTGTTATCAATTGATTCTCCATCTCCTGCTCTATCTTCTAAGTCACTCACCTGCTGGTTGTCTTCAAGTTACTCCACAATTGCTGGTCTCCTGTAAATCAATCTCTGCATTCCAATCATTCTAGGTCTAACGTTCCTTTTCAACTTCCATCTGCCTATGGAGAAACCGAAACTTGTTATCCCCCAATTCTGGTTCTGCTTTTGATCTGGGTCTCTCCTTTATTAACTCCTGACATAATGATAGATCTTCAATTCCTTCCACCCATCTTTCTTTGCCACAGCCTCTTGAGAAAAAACCACCAATTGATTAACTCTACACCAACTTGCCATATGAATATAGATTTGCTTTGAGGAATAACTGGCTATCAAGTTCTTCTTTGGTGTTCTTTGACCAGACTACCACACCTAACATGACATTAAAGAAGCTCTAATCTTTAGTTGGGTTCCTTGTTTGTTGATATATTAGGCAGCTAGTTATAGCCATGACTACCTTTTACATTTCTCCAAAATTCAAAAACCAAGATAAAAATAGAATTTCCTTGGAATTTGCATGGATCAAACATCTATTCTATGGAAATTTAACAGTTCATCCAAGTTTGTTAGTTATGCATAGTACCTAGTTTAGAAATGGTTGCTTGGTTATGCTGGAATTTTTGAATTCATGAAAGAACTTTGGGATTAATTTGAGGCAAGTAATGCATCCTGTTGCTGCTTGATCAGGACCAAGAAACAAACATTCAGCAGTTGATGGCAGAATCACCACCAAATTTCTCAGAACAAAAGTGAAAGAAATGCTCTCTGTCATTTGATTGTCTTACTTTCTTAGTCAAAAGCAGAATTTATGTTGCATGAACAGCTTGCTGGGGATTAAGTTCCTTGCATTTGTTAAGAAAAATCAATCTATGCAATGGAGAAAGATCAGCAGATTAATGCTGATATTCACAGTGATGTTTGCCAAGAATTGACTCAACCCTGAAAAGCACACAAAAAGAAACAAGCCAAAACACACAGATACAGGTTAGCAGTTAAACTGCACAAAAAGAGATATTAATTTCTATGTATGTCAGAAGGAGCCAAAAAGAATATTATTTGACAATAATTTCTTAGGCGACTTATAGCATAACCAGTACTCAAATATTTAATTCACAAGAAAAATAAGATCAACAATACTTACACAAGTTAAAGCACACAAATAAGCAATTATTTCAGATAAGACTGTAAAAATATCACAATCATATATACCTGTGGAAGATAAGTAGCTGATGCAAGACAACAACCAACCAGCATCTAGCTCCAAAAAAAAAAACAGAATCAAAATATCATTTAAATGTCTTGACATAAGCATCTTAAACAAGTTATCTAGGTGAAAGCAGGAACTAGGGGTCGTCTGGTAATCACAACTGGATATTATTGTTATACTTATCTGCCATAATATTTAGGACAGATTCATGGAATTTTGTAACATAATATTACATAACTCTGCCTAATATTTGGGACAGATATATGAAACAGTTATATACTGTTATTATTGGCATATGCAGAGGCAAGTTACGATGTACATAGCTTCACCCAGCCCTGTTGGTGGTGAAAAAAAAGCCCCGTCAGAGGTAAGGAGTATTCTTGTAGTGGCCGTATCACCATCTCTCATATCTTTGGCTGAGTAAAGGCTGCTCAAGCCATTATAGTTACAAGAAAATGATCAAATAAGATTATTTGAGTGCTAAACAAAATCAAGTTAGAAAACATGGAGAATTAAAATGAAAAAATAACCTGTGAAAGTCCGCCAAAGAGAACTTTAGAATTTGTCATTGAATGGATATGGTCAATCATAGCCGAAAGGTCATATAGAGCCAATTCCGACCAAATTAGGGTTGCCATTTATCAATGTATCTGATTTTAATTGGACATCCAACAGAACCAGTTCAAAAAATATCGGATATGGAAAAAAATTTAACATCCAATTAAGCAATTGGAGTGGATTCAGGTTTAAGAAATGACATCTGATTGGATCCTGATTCAGATTTGGATGTACATATATATCCAACTGGATTCAGATTCAGATTCAGATATGGATTGGATTTAGTTCTAAATAAAAATCTTATACTCAAATGCTCTTACATTTTGAAAATCAGCCAGAATTGATTGAAAACTCAAATTCAGATTGTGATATTGGATTTTAGATCCATTGTTTATATTCAAATCAGAATTTGAATATGAATGTGTGAATATCCAAAAAAACAGACATAGTTCAAGATGTATCCTATTTGAATCTGATACATTAACATCCCTACTCCCAACCCCAATCCCAGGACTCCAGAAAGACTATAAATAAAAAAAGATACAAACCCATCAAATTATTCCCTACTGGCCTGCAAGTGTCATACAATGGAGATAGCTAATAAGAAACTTTGGTCGATAATCAAAATTAAAAACTCTTATCATATATGTATGTGTGTATGTACATGTGTGTGTGTGTATAGGGCAGATTTTGTATTTAAAAAATAGCAGACTATAAATTTTCAACGAACCCTGGCAGAGGCTGTTAACAGTAGAAATGCTAGTTCTTTTTGATAAATCCTATTTCACTTCTTATTTGGCTTAGTAATCAACTGATCAACATTGCTCAAAGCATGTAAATTTAAACAGTCGAAGGAAGCAACAAAAATTTGACAGAAGTAATTAAGAATGTCATAATTCATGCCATCTCTTATTGTTAGATGTCATATGCAAAGTCCGGACGATGCGAAATGTACATGACCTTGAAAATTGAAGATTGGAAGCTCCAATCCGATAACATTTTGTTTCACTAAAGAAAAAAGACTTCACTGCAGCAAGTAAAATAGGGACTTGTTCAGAATTGATAAGAACAGCTAAGACACTAAATCTAAACTCTGAATTGATAGGCCACCAAAAGTTTCAAGGAAGCCCATCAATTTGGAAACTCAGTCATAGTTATAACAGAAAACAATATTAATTATCAAACTTTTTACTTACTAGACTTTCAAAACACCAATTTTTTCAACAATTGCTAATAATGTGACGTTAGGAAAACTTAAGATGGTAGGAAAAAGGTCAAAATTTTGACTATTCCATGGATTTGCAGGAATTTCCAGAATTTTTTTTGGGCAAAATATTGTCACAACCAATTTGTTGACCAAAGTTTTCAAATCTCAAAGACAGATTGAGATGTTCCAATGCAAAAGTTCTTAATTTCTGTCTCCTATATATGGGCCTAGTTGTTTCCAAGTATGAGACGATAAGGGCAACAATCAAGAACACAAGTTCATCAGGGGAGAAAAACAATAATCCAAACATACTCAGTAAGAGAGACCCCCAAAACACAGGAAGCCCTGGTACTGGTTGAGTCTTTCGACTTCGACAATGGAAACAGTACGGATGATGTAGGAAGAAGGAGAAGAGAGTATACAACAGAATGAGGAATGAAATCATAATCCAAGCGGACCCTGAAACAGAGCCTCAGATTGTTGATCGCATTCCCAGTCAGCCTTAATGGGATTCAATTTACAAAAAAGCTTGATCACATCCTTATGAAGACTATGGTGATCTCCTTTCATAGTATCATCAGTATCTGAATCTAATTGGATATGAATATATCTCAATCCAAACTAAATCCCATCGGATGTCATTTTCTAAATCCGAATTTGGTCCCATTTCTAAATTGAATATTAAGTTTTTTTTTCATATACAATTTTTTTCAAAATGGTTCAGTCGGATATCCAATTCAAATCAGATATCCAATTTCAATCGGATATATTGACATCCCTAGTTACATTCAACACCTCGGCCGTTCATGGTATTGAATTCGATGACAAAACAAACCCCTTACAAGGACAAATATGTAGATGGAAGCTTTACCAGAAATTCAAAAAAGAAGTGAGCCGCGTATTGTGTAAGTTTCATGTTTACCAGAAATTCAAAAACGAAGTGAGCCCCGTATTGTGCAACAAGTTCCATGGAGTCTCCATTTCTAGCATATTGTAAAAAAATGCTTAAATTTTGATGATATTTGAAGATAAGGTGTCATGTTTTTTATTTTTTAATTTTAACCAGGCCACACTAAAGCTGTGCATTGCCAAATGCCAACTAAAGAAGCCTGATGTTAGGAGCAATCGATCATCATGGTCCAGTAGTGCCCACACCAAACCACCAAATTTCTTTTATTTCTAATTTAACTATTTATTATTTTTACATATTGGAGGCCGTTAAGACATGAAAAGGTTTTATTAACAGGTCGGATGCCTACCCTCCAGCAGATCCATTTCTTGGGAGCAAAAAAACGAATGGGGAGGCTTCTATTTTGACTTCAGCATTGGGATTTAGCCTCCCACTTCTATTTACCCTAAAATTCTGTTTACACAAAAAGATGGAAGACCAACCCGTGCAGTTAAGACAGCATGACTGTTTAATTTCCTTCATTTAGCTGGACCTGTAGTCAAAACAACATCACCCGAAACATAGAAGCCAGAAAAAATACAAGTTAGCACTCCATATCAAGGTATTGTAAGTGGTGGAGTCAGAAATTTTTGTCTTTAAACTTCAACCTTTAAAGAACACTCTAAGTTTAAATTTCAATCTTTAAGGGGAACTCATATGCAAATAAAGTAAATTTTATGGGCCTGTGTGCCTAAAACATTACTCGGCCACTGGATCAGAGCCCAATTGGAAGTCTTCTCTTTAATTTTGTTGTCTATTATAGCTTTCATGGATGAACGGTTCCAAAATGCACCTTTGAGACACTTTTTGCAGCATATGAGGGTGTATCTGTGACACTCGACTCTCTTATCTTTTTTCTCTTTATTTAATTTTTGAAATACTAATACGGATCTGGCCAAAGTTCTTACGTACACTAATACCTTGTCCTAGATGGGGAGTCATAGACACCCAATCCAACCCAAACCAATGGATGGGATGGATGGAATTCCAATAATACAATATGTTGTCACAAAAGTACATCTTCACAAACAAACTGGTGACTAAGTTTACATTATGGTTTTAGAACATCTGGTGTGAACAAACACTCCAGGACCGACTGTTGTTAGAAACTTGGCTCTCTCTCTCTCTCTCTCTCACTTTCTTAACACACCAAGAAAATCGAATCAGAAGAAAGAAAGACATAGAAAGAACACACAAAGATTTTAAGTGGTTTGGAGACAACGTTTTCTTAGGTCCATGGCCACCACACAAAGCAGTTTCCACTATCAGAAAAAAATTACAAAGTACAAGCTAAAACAACGTCCTCTTAAACATGATATTAGAGCAAAACCCACAAAATAAAAAATTACATAAATACCCTTACAAAAATTAGGGAAGGCTATCAAGTATGGATCAGACTCAACACTCCAACAGCAGTCACTGAAGCCATTATGTTTTTCAAAATTTTTGAAGGGGTCAAAGTGATCCATTCTGAGGTCAGTTGGATGAAGGGAGAATTTTATAGTAGAATGATCTCATCCTTTCTAGAAGAAAAGCTTCCATTTCATAAGATGCAATTCTTTTCATTATTTAACTCCAATTATGACAACCTTCCTCTTCTATTTCTCATCTTACAGCAGACACTGTTGTTTAGAGTAGAGAAACATGCTTCCACATTTTCTTAATATGAAATAAAATAGTTTATGAGATAAAAGGCTTTTTTGGAAGGTACTCTTTGAAATGGGTCTGGAGATGGCATGAAGCCGGTAGCTTTATCAGAGTATTATTTGATCACCTGTCTATGGACCGCATTAAATTTCAAAACTCCTCCATCTTTTGGAGAAATCTGCCGTTTTTTTTTCACTTACATAGTGTGCTTCTATAAATGTGTACTATTGACTTGTGGTGACTATAATATCTTGCACAATTTGTTCACACGAATTACTTGCAAACATGACTTCCACTCATCTTTCTCCCATGAGGGTGGGAAAATATCATCTTTGTAAAAATAATTGCTATCATTGATATTTTTTTCAAATATTGTTGCATATACTTCAATGCTTAAAAAAAAATCATCAGGTTTCATACTTAATTTGTGTACATCCTCCTATCCCGTAACATTTACGCTTGAAAATATGAAAATTATGAGCGCCATAATAATGTAATTGATACGGAAAATCAAATGGATTCATAAACTTGGCTAGGCTGGCAAAAAAATGTGTGTATAATCAAACGGTAGTTAGCTGGGCTTTCCAAAGTATGTGAACACACAATTGGAATGTGTACATTAGAAAATATGAGGATTATGAGTGTCGCAATGGGTCTAAACTATTTATCAAATATTTAATGAACAATATAACATCATGAATGCTAGCTCAAATTTTAAAGTATATTGTTTTAATTACCATATAATGCAACAAAAATCAATAGGGTTTGGTAGACCAACTCGGGGCAATGGTTGGTCTACTTCTCCAAGTGGCATAGGCTGCAATTTTTTGTGCAAGCTGAAGCAGCTTAAGACCTTGGAGGCAAAAGGGAAACAAGGGACGTCTCCAACAGGGTTGATGCAGATAGAGGCAAACAGTTTCTGTTTAGAACCCTAAGGCATCGATTCTATTTGCCCCTAAAGGGGAATCTACATTAATCTGTCAAACTTAAAACTAAAAAGTGAATCATTGAAAAAAAATCGAGCTATTTGTTCAGCTCCTGTTCTCAGCCTACATGTTCAGCTCGACTGCAGGTTCTCTCAACCCTTCACTGAGTCACAAACTCAGGCAGTCATATTTGCTTCTATTCAAAGGCTATAGTTTCTTCTCTGATTTAAGACGGCAAAAGAGCTTAACCAATGGAGGAAAGAGAGAGGAAACAGAATTTGGGGCTGTCGGACTGTAATGAGGTGTTTTTTTTTTTTTGGGTGCGCTTTGAACTATTTCTCTGTTTTCTCTAAGGAGAGCTTGATAGTGATATTCTGAGATCCCTGGATTTTCTGCCTCTTGAACATGAGCATCAAAGCAGAAATTCGTGAAGACTGCTCTGTTCGCGTCAAACGAACACCACCGAGTCGGGATTCATCGAAGATCTTCATTCACTACTCTCCATTTTGCTCTCGGCCCTGCAACTATGGCTTCTCTATTTTCTGAAGGTTAGTTTTTTTTCTCTTTCTCGGCGTCAAGAGAATTTGAGTTTCGGAAGTCGGGGAGTCAATACTTGGAGCCAGAAAAGGAGGAGGAAGATGTCTGCTGCTGCTCAAGGGAGACCTGCTGCTTGGCCTGCTTACCGAAGGAAAGGGGGAAGTGAACCCGCATCCCCTCTTATATCTCTGCCTCCTCTCCCTCCATGGTCATGTCTCCGGATCGATCTTTGCACGATGACAGGAAGAGATGCAAGTGATCATGTTTTGTGGAAGCCCAGCTGACCATTGTCTTCCTTCTCTAAGAAAAATAAGAAGGAACTATGGCAGACCAAGAAAAGAATAATGGCGACATCAGTAATTCAGAAAGTTTTCAGGTGATGACTGATTCCTTCTTTTTACATCATTCTGATAATCCCGAAAGTGTGTTGGTATCTCAAGCACTTAACGGTGACAATTTTGCCATTTGGAGTAGAGCGATGATAATGGCCTTCTCAGCAAAAAATAAATTAGGCTTGGTAGATGGATTTATCAAAGAGCCAAAAGAAGGAGATAAGAATCGTGCCTTATGGGTTAGATGCAATAATATGGTTCTTTCATGGATTTTAAATTAGCAAAGAAATTGCTGCTAGTATTGCTTATGCTACTTCTGCTCAAGATGTATGGAAAGATTTAAAAAACAGGTTTACTCAGAGTTTAGCAACAAGAATATATCAACTGCAGTTCTATATGTCAACTTCAACAAGAGACTCTATCAGTTACTATGTACTACACAAACACTAAGACGTTATGGGATGAACTTAACTCTTGTTCTCCCATACCGTCTTGTTCATGTGGTGCTATGAGAATTTACTCAGATCATATTCAAAGAGAAAGAGTAATCCAATTCTTGATGGGGCTAAATGACTTATAGGGAGCAATTCGTGGTCAAATCTTACTACTTGATCCCTTGCCCAACATTAACAAAGTTTATGCTTTAGTTCTACAGAAAGAAAAACAACATGAAGCAAGATTCACGCCGTCACATTCCTCGTCACTAGTTCAGCCTCCACTGGAACCTGGACGAGGACATCCCCTGCAGCCACCGGATCTCCATTGCCGCCGACTTCATTGTCATCGACATCAGTGCTATATAAGACGAAAATGTGCTGTTCTTGAGAGGAGATGAGGCCATGCCGTTACGGTGCCAGGTGCTCTATCTCTCCCTCTTTCTTATGTGTGTTACACTAGACAGACCGCGTCGTGGTTGGCTGGCAAGACAACAGAATTCCCTGCAGGGGTTTGGTTCACCCAGTGCTCTTCGGATGTTAGGAGGAGAGACCACTATAGTTGAACTGGAAAGCTTCACATGGTTATAGAAATCATAAGCTTGTCCAAATGGGACTCAAGAAACCATGGTTATACTCTGAAAAGAAATAACCGGTGACATGTCGTTGACCATTTAACATTCCAAGTCTGGAAACCGTATTCACTAGAACCTGCAGGTACCTTAGTTAGTACACATGCTTTGATGTTTGCCGGTGGAAACATAAAAAACGAGCTGACAATAGCTGGGGCGCAGCTAATATTTGTCAATCCCAGGTCAAACTGTAGATTATGAACAACCTATACAACTTGTTAGCAGTTCCATTCAGATGATGAGGTGAGATTTGATCTGGCAAGCTGTTACCTCTTTTTACAACCCGTTATTATAAATGAGCTCTTTGAACTTTTGCTTCCGCAAGTTATTTTTAGTTTATCAACTTGTGCTTTTAATTAGTTTACACAAGAAGAAAATGTAGTCTCCCTTAAACACAAAAAGTGAATATAGTCTGACTCAACAGTTGGAAATTAGTGGACAATGTATCATAACAGCAAAATAAGTGACGCAGAATTTGAAGTTATAAGTTAAGCACAAGAAGAGTGATGGGATCAATTAGCATGTCAGCTGTGCAGCTTCTTTGCTGATCATTTGTTTGACGAGTTATGTGTGATTCTATGTCAGCAGTAACACATTATTACTGCCTTACTAATCTGCCTTAAAAATTCCTATAACAAGTGTTCCATGGATCTGGTTCATTTTTTAAGTAGATTCATAGTAGAATAAAAATGGGCCTATATTTGAAAAGATCTGCTTGTGTTCCGCTAATTCATTTATTGGACTTCAATGTGTCCTTCGTAACAACGGAATCAGTTCGAGCCAGGGTTTGGTTGGACCCATTTCGCTGCTGCTCTTTATTAAGGTTTGATGTGGAACTAAAGGATTTCTTCCTTATATAGCCTCGCATCCAAAATTGGATACAACTTTTCTTAATTCGTATCCAAACTCGAATCTGAGTATATAAGTATCCATACTGTAAAGAATATATTTTACTTGAATCGGATCCATGGTCATTTGTATCCAAACTCGAATTGTATTCTAATATTTTACATTTTTATTTTTTGTATTTGGGTGGTGACCTTTTGGTTTTGCAATAAAAGTTATTCTTAGCAGATTCAAAAGCACCACAACCATGCCCAAGAGATGGGGATGGCGTCACTGTTATGGAACAAAGAAAGTTTTTCTGACAAGTCATTGGGAAAAGAAATGAGCTGGGAGCAAAAATAACTAAACAACCCTATTTATTTTAGAAAAATGAAAAATAAGTTGTTTATTTTTGTCATTTTTCAATAGAGGCTGTCATATCCTTTTAAGCCTGGCGACTACCTCCTTCATGTCTACTCTTACATTGGAGGGCTATCATCTCTGAATTTGAATTCAAGATCTGGTTTCACAATCCGAATCCGAATTTTAAACTGTATCTAGAAGATTTTCAAAAGGTAGCATTGGATATGAGTAATTACTTAAAACAAAATCTGATCTGAATCCGTATCCGATCCGATACTTATATATATCAGAATTTGGATCCGAATCCAGTCGGATGTTATTTCTTAATTCCGAAGACAATCTATTCCTTAATCAGAGATTAATTTTTTTCTCATATCTGTTTTTTTTTTTTTTGGAACGGTTCAATTGGACATGTGATCAAGATGGAAAATGATATTTAAAGTCTATCCATCTTACCAAGTGAATGACGAGGCAGTTCCAATTCTTTTGCTTACGTTACATGGAAAGGCACGATATCTAGATAAAGGCAGAAAGAGAGAGAGAGCATATAACTAAGTGACAAATTGTCAATGATTTTGCAAACATTGCCAAAAACAATAAAGGGATACAAAAAATCATATGCCAAAAGAAAAAGAAAAATGGGGCATCTGTAAAACAAATTTCTATCTTCTATTTAAACAGAAACATATTTGTCATTAATCATACTCACACACAAAATTTTGGTGCACTAAAATACCATGTTTGGTGCAATGTGTTTGAGATTATGCACAGTGAAGTATACTTTTTGCTAACTTTTTTTTTTAGTTTTCATAAGAAACATTGATTAACATATTACATTTACAAGGTCAAATTGCACAAACATAATTATATTAATTAAAGTACATTGTTTGGTACTTATGTTAAAGAAGCAACTTCTTTGGTTTCTGTCAAATTCTGACTTTATGAGTCTCAAAAATTTGAAATTGGCCTGATAACTACAAAAAACACCATAAGCCTTTGTTATAGTCACCATAAACCATGGCTATGTGATAATTATTTCTAATGCTTCGTTGCAAGGTGTTTTTTAAACAAATTTAACATCAAGCAATATTTGACAGTCGATTGATTTCAATTCCTAGAGGTCTCTCATACGTCAATACCAATAATTTTTTTTTTTGAAACATGCAATTTTTTAAGTATATAATATAGATATTTTCACAACTAATTTGACATAATGGTCCATAAAAAAATTGCAGTTCTAAAAGTGTCTTTTTCATATTTTTTAAAATGTCCATTTTGTTGAATTTCTTGATTGAAGTTTTCTTTATTATTTCCAATTAAATAAATAAATTATTTAAGATATCCTATTTAGTTGATGCCTTAACTATAATGGTTTGCTTGATTACAAAAAAGTGTTTAATTAAATACAATATTAATTAATTACTTAATTTTATATGATATTTTAAATATTATAAGTTAAATGGTGTATATGGTAACTATAAAGCTATTATTATATGCAACTTCATTAAACTCATTAGCTTTTAGTGAAATACCTTCATATAAAATTCATATTCATTTTTTGTCATAATGTTAACTAAGTGGGTTTGGCTAGACCTTATGCCCAAACATTCTACCATTGATGTAGGTTACAACTTCAAAACCTACTATCACCAACTCAAGCTCCCACAGCTCGTATTTAGATATTTGGCTATAGGATTCATATATCAACTTTCACGGTTCAGATTCAGATATCAGGTTATAGTTTGGATTCAGATATATCTGTTAAGTTAGTTAGTATCCGATCAGATATTTATTTAAAGCCGAATCCGATCCGATTTTCTTAAGTGGATGGTAAATTGCTTACCATATCCAAATTTTAAAAGTAATTCAGATGGATCCAAGTCTGATCCATTGATATCCCTGCTAAATTCAGATTCCGACCGTGTCCCTCCCTCAGAACATCTCACTCACTGCTTGGATTACCTCCCCACCTCCCGGGTATGACCCTGAGCCAAGCACAAGAAGATCGGGTGTGGTTTGGAGGCATATAAGCCATCAAAACCACTTCTGGTTTCCTTAGATGAAGTTGAATCCAGCAAGCTTCATGGCATCAAAACACCTATTTCTGGCCGTGATCTCAGTCTGGAAAGAGGTCTAGTAGAAACACCAAGTTATCCCAAAACGGGCGCCTTCGGACCGCTAGAGCTCAAGCTCCATCCTCGCCGGAAAAGGGCTTGATTCCGGGCACCTTTGGGGAACTTTTCGAGCCCCCTAACTTCATCTATTCTTCCCTCTCTCTTTGAACACTTCTTCATCTTCAAACTTGGGATTCTCCTTCTTTTCCAACCTTAATCTTCAATGAGTAGAAAGGGGAGCACGTGGAGACCCTTGGAAAGCTTCTTCAACACATCAGAGTTTTCATTTTTCATTGTTTGATTAAAGTAAAGGACTCATCTATTCTTGAACTCTACCATCTCAAAGTATGTAGCATCACTTTCTCCTAATCTTCCCTTCATCATCTCCCCATGGCTATGTAAGAGAGCTCTTGAAATTTCCTCCTCAAAGCCAAGAGCCACTTTTGAGTGCATTGTAAAGCCAAGTCTTGTTTGTTTGATAAATTCAAATAGGCACGATATGTGTTTTTTTCAAGCTTCAATTGAGTGTATGCCTTCGTTATATCACTATAAACAATATGCATGTATAGCTGGTTGAATTTTGAGTTTGGTTCTTGTCCAACCCAAGAAAAACGCTATGAATATATAGATGTTAAAATGCATTTTGACATCATTTAGATCTACATTCCCTTGATAAAATACCTATTAGTCGACCTATTAGTTGCCTTGGAAGAGTGATCCACCTTTAAAAGTGTCTTCCCAATGGGATTTAAGAACAAGAGGAGCACTCTTTATCGATAGTTGTTTTTCTTTTGAGGTTAGTCTCTCTCCCACACCCAATGGTGGGAGAGCGGTACCTTTTTGCAATAATAAATGAAATATTTTCAACTTTGTCTTTATATATAATATATGTATATATATCTTATTTTTAAGAAGATTTCAAAAATAAGTCCTCCCTCAGGAGGCTATGGAGACTTAACCAAGACTCTCCCATGAGCCCAAGTTTTTCTATTGCCTACATAAATATTGAAGTTGAAATTTTCAAAATTATCTCCTAAATCTTAATTTCTATATAAAAATAAAAGAGGGGTTAAAATATCTTGTTATTAGATCCTTTTTCTTCCTTCTTTTCTTCGCTCTTTCTTATTTTGTCTTTTTTTAAGAATATTTATATCTCTATGATTATTCCTTTAAATCTATCTTTTATTAATTTTCCTTTCTCTATTTCTTCTCTCCCTTTAAAATATTTATGTCTCTCTCTCTCTTTGTCACGCACACACACACACATATTTTCTCTTAAACTCTCTTGCTCTTCTACTAGTTGTCTCTTTATTTCTTTCCTATTTCTTATAAATCTTTATTTCTCTCTCTTAATTTTCTCTTAAAAATCTCTTGCCCTTTTACTATTTATTCTCTGTCTATATTTTTTCTCTCTTAAAAATATTTGTATATCTCTCTCTCTCTCTCTATCTATCTATCTATCTATCTATGTTGATAAAGCTTTATGAAATACTTTCCTTTAAAAAGAATTTCCTTCCTTCACTTTATAAAGTTTTAACTTTGTTACCAAGTATCAGAACACGTACAGGTTGAAGATGATGTTCGGGTCAATATGAAATGCATTGAGAATGAACTTAGCCATAGGATTAGTTATCCCTCGTAAAGATGTTGGGAATAGCCAAGCCTGGAACCAACAGGCCAGTCCCTTTTTTGTTCTTTTGAAAATAAAAATAATTTTTTAATACACTCCAAAAACAAAACCTAAAAAATTTTAGGATGCCAATACCCTATCTGCACATAAGGCAATATCAGGCTGGGTGATGGTCACAAATTGCAATGCTTCCACAATACTTCATTATAAAGCCTTGGACATTGAATTGTTACCAGCAAATAATGTTATGAATGTGGCCATCGGCGCGCGTTCATGGGTTTGGCTTCATCCATTTTTGGATGCTTGAAAAGAATGAAGATATTACTTTCTTCGAGATAACACCAAGCTTCCTCTTAACATTGGTGGAGGATTCACTTCATAGAAAATAGAATTATAATTTTTCAAGTTTCATTTTTGCTTGTGGGGGAGGGGTCTTCTATTTAACGAACAGGGTATTTTGGTCCTTTTGATCATTTTTAGTCCAGAACACATGGTCCTTTGTTAGAGGGCCATTACATATAACATGCTTCAATAACACAATGTTGCTCACAACATATAATTATCATCCTCCTCATTCAAGGGCTTTTCTTTTGATAAAATTGGACTTCAGTCCAAAACATACTAGAATTGTTCATTTTCAGTCATTCTTCTAGATGTGCATTTTTTGGTAGGTTTGAGAATTATAGTGAGGATATAGTACATCAAAATTTTAGAAAATTGAAAGGATTTGTGTGGACCATGGCTAATGAGGTGTCAATAAGGCACAAACTGCAATAATGGACAAAGTTCCAAGCCTCTCTAATGTAACTTGCACTGGAAATGTGCGAGTTGTTCTATAGAACACACAAGCATATTAAGCATATCTTTATTAAATCCTATTTGCAACTGTAATTGAGCAATGCAAGTGAGAGCTCTCAATGAAAGCAATCAAACTACATTTCCACCTCCAACTATTTTCGCCAATCGCTGGTGCCCTGGAATTAAATCTCATTCTATCTACGGATATATTTGAATTGTCCTTCTATCATTCTTGTCTTCTGTCGTATCCTTCTCAGCCCTACAACCACTTCCTTCATGTCCATTCTCTCACTTGGAGGCACCCTCGAACATGACAAGCCTATCTCCATGATCATCACCAGCAGATCATTCATAGCAGCTAATCTTTCAGTTGGAGTAATATTGCTTTCTCTCAAAAGATGGTTGTCAATGACATCTGAAATTGCAACAGGAAATGTTTCTGGCACCCATTGCCTCAAAGTAAAATCCCCATCAAACTATTCATCAGTAGGCTTTCTTCCTGTAAACACCTCAAGGAGGAGAATTCCATAGCTGTAGACATCAGCTTTGGTTGACACCTTTCCAGCCATCCCAAATTCTAATTCAACCATTGAACAGTATTAGACATGATTAGCAAGCACAATATAATTGGCTATTGCTCATCTATGATACAATTGAACTAATTGGTTTTGGGCAAGAGGCCTGGAAATTAAAGGACTCAAGATCAATTGAACCCCGAATCCTGCCTTTCTCTTGTTGTATTGTCATATATACATCTAAAAAAGAGTAAGAGTTTATGATTTAGAACTAGACATGGTGTGCCACCAGATTGGGCCCGGGTCCAAGCCCGCTCGGTAATGTATCGGGCCGGCCCAAGTCAGCCTAACGGGGGCCCAATCTGTCCCGATAACTTTTAAATATTAATTTTATTTTATTAATATATATGTATATATTGTTATTTAAAATATATTTTACATTAAAAAATTTATTTTGTATTTAAGAAATATTTTTTTATGTAACCGTGTTGGCCTTAGCTCGGATGTTGAACATCGGGTTGACCCAATGACCAGGTCTATTTCGAACTGAAGTCCTATGTATATGATCGGTAGATGGTGATTTTCATAGCGAGATAATATAGGACAATAGAGCGTCTTAATTTTGAAAGGATTAAATCTCAAGCAGAGTATAAATATACGAGGTTTGATTTGGGAAGATATAGACTCCACAGGGGTGCATGTATAAATTAAAAGTTGGTGTCCAACGATTGAAAATAAGGCAAGAATCTTGGAAGAAATGATGACCCGATATGATCATATGAGTAGTAAAACGAGAAGAAAGACACGCCATAGATATTGAAGCTAGAAAATTATTTGGGTAAATATAAATGAGGGAAAAAAGAAATGCATGGCCTAAGTCAAGCACGTGTTGATCACAAACTAAGATTGAGGCGAAAATAATGTAAATTGCCTCAATAAAATGGAAGCATGGACAAAATTGATATGTGAGGGTTCACGTGTCTAAAGCTTGGATATGAAAGAATTTTTGACAAGAGATTTGGCAAAGCTTGTAGAAAATTTGTTGTGGAAATATGATCGGCAAATAGTGATTTTCATTGAGAGATGTCAAGTTAATAGTATAGGAAAATAGAGAAAATTAGACTTCAAGTAGAGTATAATAAATGCATGAAGCTTGATATATATAGATTCAATAAGTTAAAATCACGTGTTCGATGATTGAAAATAGAAGATAGCAAAGATTGATATTCAATTTGGAATAAATGATTAGCCAATAAAATCATGAAAGTAATAAAATAGGGAGAAAGATATACTATAGGTGTTGATGGTAAAAAGTTATTTAGCTAAATGTGAATGATGGAAAAAGAATGCATGACCTAAGTCAAGCAAAGTTGGAAATTGAGCCAATAACTGGCTATCATGTTTAAGCATATGAGGTTGGACCAATGAATAAATGAGGGTTTGATAACATGTAGATCTCGAAGTAATTCTGAAAAACAGATTTGCTGAATGATAGTATTTGAAAAGTCACTGTCATTTAGATAGCAGGTTTAAGGCATGAGCTTATGGCGTAGTCGAGTTGAAGACTACGTAGATATGATCAAAGGAGACAGTGATTTAAATGAAGAAGATGAAATGTAAAATATTAAATTGACCAAAGATTGTATGAAAAAACACATGCAATCATCATATGATGAAAAATCCAACATTTTTCAAAGTCATATCTTTATCATGCATATATTGGAAAAGGAGCATAAGACCCTAATTGACTTTCGTTTGATCAATTATGATTATTCCATATAAGATATGCCAATATACCTTAGCCAAGAGGCTTAGTACGAGCATAGACTCCTTCATTTGACAACTAAGGTTAAAGTTTATCAACTTCTTCTTGGACGCTCGTCGATATACCACAAGTTACCACTCATGGTACTAACGAGGGGGCTTTCCTGCCGATGGTGTGGTCTAGTTGTAAGGCTTAGTCTTGTGCTACTGCCTAAGACCAAGTCCGACAACATGATGAACGAGATAAATAGGTATTAGAAGATTTTGAAATATGAGCAAACATGCAAATCGTCTCTAATGCAATGATGCTTAAGATGGTGATTAAAATAAGTAGAAGAGCAAGCATTGTTTTCAATCAAGCCTTAAATTGAGGAGGGTTGTATTTGATCCTAAATCTAAGTGAACATGATTGATCCTCCTCAATTTGTCTTATATGCAAGAAAGCAAATACAATCACTGAGAAATGTAATGAAATGTCGATGGGGACAAGGCCAAAGAAGGGAACATGCTTTATCATTGACAATACATGAGATGTTCATCTTCGTCGAAATGCATCAATTACAATTATAGCCAAACGATGACGGGTCCCATCACGGCTGCCATCTGTTTGCACCTCAAAATTTCTTTGGTTTTTGGAGTGCTCCAGAAAAATGAGGTTTTGTTTTGAAATATGAAAGAAAAGGACTCGTCGGTCGGTGATAAAGCATGGGAAATCATTTGCAAACTAAGTAAATATCATTTGGAAATGTTTTGGAGAAAACTAAGTAAATATCATTTGGAAAGCTTGGGAAATCATTTTTTGAAGTCATTTTAGTGTTCTCTTAAGACTTTAAGTTGGTTTGAGATTTTGCTCTAATTCGGTTACTACCTAGTTAGAGCTCCATCTCATCTTGCTTAAGTTCTTTGGAGTGGTGTTTGTGAACGTAAGTGATATTGAATGAATGTGAATGCATGAATGCCCTAATCCTATATGATTGGAAAGGAAAATCATTCATTCTTACTACAACATTCTTCTAGAAACATTCCCACCACAACATACATCTAAGATTTTTGTAATAAATATTTTGATGAAAGAGAAAAGTTTTTGAAAATGGAATGAGGTTGTAACCCTCAAGCATGATTCCAATATTGGGTCATTGCTTCGAGTTTTGGTCTTAGTGAAGTCGGCAAACAAAAAATTAAAATCTTAAATGATAGGAGGAAAAAATGAAAGACTTTCATGGAGAGAAATGTAGAAAAATAGAGAGAGAAATAGATCATGAAAATCATAAAATCAATTATTTAAAAGGAAGAGAGATACATACTCATATACATATTTATATATACATATATATATGTATACATATATGTATAGTTACGTATATAAAAACTTGTGAAAATAAGGTTTAAATCAAATAGAGAAGAGAAGGTGATTTTAGAAAGAGTGAGAGATTTTAAAATGGAATACATGTACATATATTCATACATACGAATATGAGAGTTTGTAAAAGTATGTTAAATCATAAAGAGAGAATCACAATGAAAGATATTCATGTGCACGTATACATATATAACATTTATATATGCATATTTATTCATGAATATGAAAATCAAGAAATGATTTGAAAATAGCCGATTTCAATTTTTTATGTAGGCCGGAGGGGAACTTGAGCTCATGCAAGAACCTGAGTTAAATCTCTCGGGCCACATTAGAGAGAGTATTTGGTTTCAAAAATATTTTGAAAAGATTATTTTAAATATTTTGTGTAAATAAAAACACAACTATTACAAGAAAATTGATTTCCCCCACCATTGGGTGTGGAAGAAAATAAAAAAATACATGAAATGTGGAATGACGAAGCACTCATTGACATTCCTAATCAGGTGATTAAGAAATAAACTAAGTTGAAAAATGTCATGAAGATGCACTTTAATATGTACAAATTCGTGAAGGCTTTTCCGGGTTGGACAAGTCCCAACCACAAAATCAACACAAGAATGAAGAAATCACAATCCCAAGCACTCATTCTCACCATGCATTAACTCATTAATTAAAGAGAATTAGAACATCATGCATGATGATCATTTCAAGCATGAAAGATGAATGAAGACAATATTTCAAGCATATTTTGGAAATAAATGAAGAAATAAAATTTATTTCACCTTGCTCATACTCCAGGTGCACTCAAGGTATCTCTCTTGATTCTAGATAGGAAATAATTTGAGCTCCCTTGCATGGCCATGGGGAGGTGGCAAGAGGAAATAAAAATAGATGGAAGTAAGAGGATGACTACATACCTCAAATATGAATGATGTTAAAAATAAGCCCTCTCTTTTGAATGATCTTGGAGTCCCCTAAGATGAAGCTCCAAAATGATGAACCACCAAGAGATCGCTTTGTGCTCCTTTGAAGAATTTGAACTTGAAGAATGTTTGATCCAAATGTTAGAGAAAAAGAAGGAAATGGAAAGAGAGAGCTAAGGAAAAAATTTCAAGTGAGGAAGCATCAGAGGTTCCTCTATGGTTGGTTCATACCCAAGAGGGAGGATTGTGGGCATATTTATAGAGATTTTGAAGCCAAAGTTTAAAATTCGAATTCAAGGTTTGAATTCAAGAGGGAAAAGTTTTGGAGCCAAAATTCAAAATTCGAATTCAAGATTTGAATTCAAGAGGAACGAATTTAGGAGCCAAAATTTAAAATTTGAATTCAAGAGGAAAGAATTTTGGAATTTCCAATGTGCATCTAAACTTGTATTTTGGATCTAATTTGGATTTGATTATTGGATTTTGGATTTGAATCTCGCTTCTAAGGTTGGGTTTTGAATTTGAATTTTGTTTTGGTTTGGATAGTGGTTTAAAAAATCGTTTTCAATCAAATAGTGACAATTTTGTTTTTTTTTTGTCTAAAATTTAAATTCAAATTATAAAATAGTAGTCTTTTTTGAAAAATTTGGGGTGATAAAAGATGCCCCTCTTTGCTACTAAGTCGGCATTTGCCGTGCTTACTGGCAAAGATAAGCACCCCAAATTTTGAGTGATGAAATTTTTTGTTAAAAATATTAAAAGTGTCGAAACTGCATTTCAGGTTTTAACCCCTTACCTGAATGGGTTGTTTGAGCTTACGTTGCAAGTTTAACCCTTTGCCTGCGTGGGTTTGCCGATATCGAATTCAGGTTTAACCCCCTGAATGGGTTGCCTTGACTTGCATCGCAAGTTTAACCCCTTACCTGTGTGGGTTGCTTTATCTTGTATTGCAGGTTTAACACCTCGCCTATGTGGGTTTCTTTGGCTTGCATTACAGGTTTAACCTCTTGCCTTTGTGGGTTGCTTTAGCTTGCATTGCAAGTTTAACCCCTTGCTTGCGTGGGTTGCTCTTTGTCCATAATTTCAGGTTTTATCCCTTCCCTGAATGCGTTTCTCTATAACAAGTGGCAATGCGAGGAAAGAACCTTCATCACCTCGAATACTTCCATTGAAGCAAGGAATGAAACCCTATTGCTCCTTCATTGGTTGTGACAAGAAAACTTCCTATCACTTTGACTGCCTTTGGATGAAATTTTTGTTTTCACCAAAGACTGGATTTTGAACTTGTTAAAATTCCCCAAACTAGTGTTTGGGTTGAGCTTACTTTCAAAAGCCTTCAGCCAAATGGCCAAGTTGCGCTTGCTTCATGAGATTCTCTTTTTGGCGACCAGGTTGAGCTAACTTTAGAATACTCCAAACCTAATGGCCGGATTGCGCTTGATCAAATCTTTAGCTTCGTAGCTGAGTTGATTTGATTAGGATATGGTCTCTTTTCCTATGGCCCGGTTGTGCAGCCCGGGTCGGCCCGACCCATTAATGGGGTATAGAAAATATTTTTTATTATTTTTTAAACTTAATAACTTGTGTTTTATAATTAAAAATATATTTTATATTATCAAAGAATGAGCTTTGGTATGAAAGAATTTTTTTTGTCTTTAATGACAAGAAATTGAGACAAAGCTTATAGGAAAGAAAATGAGAATATGATCGGCATATGGTGATTCCCATAGTGAGATAATATAGGACAATAGAGCATCTGAATTTTGAAAGGATTAAATCTCAAGCAGAGTATAAATATACGAGGTTTGATTCAGGAAAATATAGACTCCATAGGGGTGCATGAATAAATTAAAAATAGGTGTCTGATGATTGAAAATAAAGCAAAAATCTTGGAAGAAATGATAACCCGATATGATCATATAAGTAGTAAAATACGCCATAGATATTGAAGCTAGAAAATTATTTGCCTAAATAAAATGATGGAAAAAAGAAATGCATGACCTAAGTCAAGCACGTGTTGATCACGAACTAAGATTGAGGTGAAATAATGGAAATTGCCTCAGTAAAATAAAAGCATGGACAAAATTGATATGTGACGGTGAAAGGTAATATCACTTGTCTGAAGCTTGGATATGA